>NW_010138035.1:538-42589 GCF_000699245.1 Pterocles gutturalis | reverse complement strand
CTGCTGAATCCAATGAGACCACATATCTCCTGTTTACTATCAGGGATTTTGATTAAAAACTGTATGGGACAGACACAAGGGAGTAATCCTGACCCCAGTGAGGGTGGAAAAAAAAAGAAAAAGTCAGTCATGGGAATTTAACCACTGAATTTCATGGACCCTAAGAATTTTCTTACTAGGGAAACACATAAGATAGTCTCAGGACTGCATACAGACATATATGCACCAATATATGCTGGAGGCCACCCAGCTGGCAGGTAGCTTGGCACAAAGAGACCTTTGGGTCCTGGTGGGCACCAAGCTGAGCATGAGCCAGCGATGTGCCTTTGCTGCAAAGAAGATGGAGTCCTCTGCTGCATTAGACAAAGTCTTATCATCAGGTTGAGAGAGGTGTTCTTTCCCCTTTATTCAGTTTTGGTGAGGCTACACATGGAGTGCTGGGTCTAGTGGAGGGCTCCTCAGTACGGGAGAGATATGGACATAGTGGAGAGATCCAACAAAGGGCCATGAAAAGGATTAAGGGTCTGAAGAACCTCACATATTGAGGAAAGGCTGAGAAAGCCAGGACTGTTCTGTCTAGAAAAGAGAAGGCTCAGGGGGATCTTAACATATGTATAAATACCTGAAGTGATGTTGCACAAAGTATGGAGCCAGGCTTTCAGTTCTGCATCTGTGCCAGGAGCAGAAGCAATGGACACAAACTGAAACACAGGAGGTTCCCTCTGAACATCAGGGAATGCTTTTTTATTGTGAGGGTGACGGAACACTGGCACCGGTTTCTCAGAGAGATTATGGAGTCTCCTTCATTAGAGATACGTAAAAGCCATCTAGACATGGTTCTGGGCCGTGCTTGAGCAGGGTGGTTGGACTATATGACATCCAGAGGTCCCTTCCAACCTCAACCATTCTGTGATTCTGTGATTCTGTGAAGGGGGGGTCCCCATAGGAAGGAAAAAATGAAAAATAAAAGACAAAAAAAATTATTAAAATTCTCAATGAAATGGAAATTTCTTTCTTGAAAATCACCCATGTCATTAACATCTATAAACAAAACTAGTAAGTTTTGTTTTACTCTTTCCTCTTAACAACTTATTTGCAAGTCCTTCAGGCTGGAAGCTGGGGGAACCCATTTGTGGTCTACAGCAGGTTCTGGATAAGCCACAGGTTCCTTGAGTAGCAGCTTCCCTTCCTCACTGGAAATGCTGTGACATAAAGGTTTGACTACTGCTTCCAATTACTCTGAAGGGAAATGTTTGATATATTTCACAAAATGTGGAAATATTTTTAGATCAGAGATCTCCATCATGGCAGCTGCCAACACCTTTTGACAAAAAAATTGATAAAATTTTGACATTCTGACATCTGGACAGACAGAGAGGCAGCTGCAGCATCCAAACACAATTTTGAACTGATGTGACACTTGGGGATAAGGGCATCAACAAAGATCTGTGAGTTGATTCCTGAAACTATGATTGTGCCAAAGATCTGTTAACACAAAGAGATCTTCCCCGCCTCCCCGAGTTTCAAAGCACTAAACCCAAAAGGTTGGTGTTTTATCCTATACCTCTTTAAGCAGCAGGACCAGAATGTTCAGTAGGTATGCTTAACATTAAAGTAAAACACATTCTGTCAGACTGACAGCCTGAGAGAGGCAAGTCTGATGCAGCTCCATGTCCCCAGGTCCAATCAGGAGCAAGGCTGAGCACATATTCATAGAAGGCACATGCACACAGAGCACACTTATACAACATGTATATACAAATGTACATAGCACCAAAGTCTTCATCCTGTTCTCTGACTGAGCAGGGCAGAAGTGCACTAGTGAGAACTGATAGATCTATATCTGTACAAGGTGGATCCCTCCAGAACTGGGCTCAGACACTGAGTCTGACCAGCTGCTGCCCCTGCATCCCAGTCTCCCCAGATGCTGGCACCTGGATGTACAAGTCCCTGAGACCACAGTCCCACTGCAGTTGCTGGTGCAGACTGTCACACACACACACACACACAGACACACAAAGCTGTCTGGGACTCCCCTGGTCCCCTATTGCCATCCCCACTATGGTTTCACCCTTAGTGTCACCCCTGGCTGCCAGACCACATCACCGACTCACTTGCTAGTCCAGCTTGATCTGCACTGGTGGTTCACAGATTTTAGCACATGCTAACTTATAGTCGCATTTCATAACACGCTAAATGTTAAATTCTAGATCCCAGGCCCATCACAGGAACCATCAGGGAGGGGCAACAGATAGAACGTCCCTTCCTCTGAGTCCCTAAATTGTGTTCCCACCTGCCATTGTGCCCCTGTGCTCCTCCGGGCTGGTGTGGGTGTGTCTTTGACAGACTGACTGGGATGGGCCTGGGAACAGCCAGCGCAGGGTATTATTTGGAGTCCCCCTCCTACTATGGACTCCTTGTGCTCCTTTTTGGGTGCACATATGGGTTTTTATCACATAATCTAGCACGTAACATATTTAGCAATTTACAAAATGCAACTATAAATTAACATATTAAAATCTGTGAATATGGGCTGATTCCTATTAATTTAAATCTCCAATATGGTTACCGTTATGCCACTTTGTACAAGGCATTGGCAGAGGGGAGGTACACAGTGGCCTCTGTGAGGAGAGGCCGGGGCTGCCCCATGCCGGACACAGCCAGTTCCAGCCGGTCCCAGCCGGCTCCCACGGCCCCCCCCCAGGACACAGCTGAGCCCCCGGGCCCAGGACACAGCTGAGCCCCTCAGCCAAGCTGGGGGTGCTGGGGGAAAACAGGTTTCAGAAAGGGCAAAAGGCGGCACAGGCAGAGGAGGAGGAAGCCAAGGAGGGAGCAGCAGCAGAGGGAGCCCGAGGCCGCAGGAGGAGGAGGGCAGGAGGGACTACAGGCCCGGAGCAGGGAAACCTTTGTTTCTCACTACCTGGATCTACTTTAATTGGCAATAAATTAAATTAATTTTCCTCAGATAGGTCTGTTTTGCCTGTGATGGGAACTGGTGGGTGATCTCCCTGTCCTTACCTTGAGCCAAACATTATTGTCTTATTTTCTCCCCCCACGCTGGTACAGAGAGCAGAGGGAGTGAGTGGCTGAAGGAGATCTGACAGCCAGCCAAAGTCACTCCACCACAGTCATCATCTCTATTAAGAGTTAGGAAAGTGAGTTCATTTTACAATAATACGATACCATTAGGGCTGACAAACACTTCCAGGTAGCATAATGTTATTTGCGTATAAAGGTAACCTCCAAATCGTCCTTAGATCACAGGGAAAGAAAAAGAAAAGGAATAAACATATTAATTAATTGTGATTTAGTCCTTTTATTACTAAAAGTATATTTCTGTTAAAAATATTACCAAGCAAATACTGTTCTCCAATTGACTTTACCACTCAACCACACTCTAACTTCCTTTTGCCTTTTTTCAAAAGGACATCAGTCTCATTCTCTGGTTTCTCAATAAGAAAAACAAAGAAGGATACAATTAGACACCAAAAATTATTTTCCATCAGAAGTATTTTCAGAAATGCTTTGTTGTATGAAATCATTTGCAAAATAGTGCGAGGTCATGTAGTTAGAGAGCATGAAATGAGTTTCACACGAACAAGGTATCTTCAGGTTAGCATGAAATCTTCAAGTGCTTTTGTCTTGAGTCTCCTCATTTTCATCACTTCTCCCCCTCCTCCTCCATAAACAAGTAGATCATCTCTAAAATTGTCATTGTATCAACTAAACACAGGTGTGTTTTCTTGTTTTAGATGAGAAGTATTTAAAAGTTGATAAAAATAATCCTTCTTGTCCAACGTCTGCAGTATTGATATGCATAATATGTAAAGGTCTGTAATCTCTGTTCTTTGTATTCTGGATCTCATCACGGCTGATGTGATTTCATCATCTATACCATATCTATAAGACTGTCATATAGACATATGATTTTTAAAGTGGAGGTGGGGAGCATGCAGAAAGAGAGGTTTATAACAGGCAGTGACATCCTAATACCAAAGAAGTCATAAAATGTTTTCTTGTGTAGCTGTAATTTAACATTTCTTTTTATATGGGCCATTTTTTCCTATTATTTGTAGCATGTTTTTTCTTTGCAAACAGACTTAGATAGGCTTTACTTAAGGAAATTTGACAGCCTAACATATGCCAGAGGCAGGCATCACTATTAGAAAGAGCATCATTTTGGAAATGTGAATATATTAGACAAGCCAGGGTAGGCAAAAAAGCAAATATGCAAAGCTGGAGTGGGAAGAGAGGGCCAGGATGCAGTGTGGGAGATGGCCCTAGAAACATTAGGGGAAGGGAAGAGCAGGACACTCTCACAGCTGTGTGCTACCTTGTCTTCTCTCCCATTAATCATTAACACCTTGGTGTGGGTCTTACAATCAGACTGTCATCTTGTCTTCAGATCCCATACAGCCTCCTATCTTTCTGTTATTACTCACCCTTTTTTCAGCTCACACTTTCCTTCCAGCATGTTTTGTGAATCACAGATCTCACTGCAACAGCAACTGGATGTAAGTAGTGAGGGCTGGGCAGAGGAGCTAGAAAAATCATGTGTATATATCAAAAAATTAGTTTGACTCAAAAAATTAAGAGCACCAAAGATGACTATAAACAGAATATAGAATTCAGCTTGCTGCCTGTTGGGACAGACAGGATGGCTCAGAAACAGTGTGAAAAAACAATGATTCCATTCTCCTTAAGGAAGAGGACCCCTCCAGTTTGCTATATTTGTATCCCCACTTCTTCTGTCACTATCTTTCAGCATATCCCATCCTCCCAGACACAGTTTCAGATGTTGCCATTTTCCACAGACAGCACTTAAGAAATATTCAGCACTATAAGCAACTGCAAAACTTTATTGAAGCTCTGGTTTTGATTTGGGTTTTCTTAAAAGCCAGTCAGTTATGTATATACAAATAAATTAAAGTAAAAAGTAATATTCATATCCAATAAATATTCTCCAAGCCAGCTGTATGATTTGTATTGACTAATATGCTCCACATTCTTCATAGAATATATATAAAAAGAACGTAATAAAAATAAAATAAAAGCTATGCAGTACTTAACCCTGCATTACTTTTCAGTTATCTAAGGCTGGAGTGTGATTAACTATGAGAAACACAATAGTTTGGTATTTTTTTTAAATAGATGCATTTTTTTATTTCCACTAAACACAGCTCTTCATTATGCAAATAAACATTGTGGGTCTTTGTTGTTGTTTTGAGTTTGTTTATATTCCAGATAAATTAGAGAATATTTTGTCAGGAGCTTCATGTCTTCTTGCTGTCGTATGCTCTTGATTAATCATGTGTAATGGCCAAAGAGTGCTTGGGATGAAGTAATTTCATACCAGTCACTACCCATTATTTAAGAACACTTTGACACACTGCCTTGACTGTCCCATAAGAGACCCCAGGGTGAGAGCGAGCAACCTCATTCTGATATGTGTTACAAGAACTGGTGGAAATCACTGACAAACAGAGCAGGATCATAGAAACAAAAAAAGCAGAGAAGCTTGTGTTTCTTCTCCATTACAAGCAATGGGCATGGATGAAGCTACATCAGTAAAACATCTGGTTTTGAATGAATTGTCGTTCCTTCTTTCATGGCAATGTAAAGGACTCCCCTCCTGTGCCAATCAGGTGCGGGGTGGTTTATCAATTGGTCTCACTGCTGGAAAGATGCTTAGCATAAAAACCTTAGGTCCTTTTCATTCTCCACAAGGTTCTGATTTCCAGGCACAGCCCTGCAGCCTGCAGTCCTCACAACAACCTGCCCCACACAGTTGCCTCAGTGTCATGCACACAAATCTCAGGTTCCTATATGGCTGAGTCATCCAGCGGGGAATTATAACCCTTCTCATCTTGTGGTCAAGTACCTTTCATGCTCTGCCTCTCCCAATGTCTCACAATCCTCCTCTTTGCTGGGCACGTTAAATAGTACTGGGTCAAGGGGTACGGGATCTTGCCATTTCACCCCTAAACTGGTTATGGCTTCACTTCATCCTTGGGAAGGTCCCACTTCATGATGCTTGAGTCCGTACATTTCACCAGGGGAGTGATCTGGCATAGAGAGAAAAAGGATAGGACAAGATGACACAGCAGACACACAAAGAAGTGGTTACAGGGGGGAAAGTAAAAGAAAAGGAAAAAAGAAAAAAAGGGACACGTGGTTGGGTTGGCACCCAGGACACCTATCAGAATAATGTACATGTGTACATTTCCAGGCTTAGATGCCATTGAGTTATCAATAAATACACATTGTCATGGTGAGGTGGTTCTTCAGAAAAACTGAAAGCAGTCGGTGATCTGTGTGAGGTTTGCTTTGGCAGCATGCCATGGAAAAGCTGACTTAGCAGGCACCGTGCACCCTGGTAGGCCTCAAGGAGATGGCCAGGTAGGACTTCACGCATCTTCCCACCTCAGCTTAAGAAGTGACAGGAGAAAGGGAGTAAATAATCGTTAGCTCTGATGTAGCCAACTAATTGCTTGATACTATGAGCATAATGGAAAGAGTTAACTTCACCAAGGGTCCCTTCCTTTGT
The DNA here is from genome assembly GCF_000699245.1 of Pterocles gutturalis. NCBI lineage: Eukaryota > Metazoa > Chordata > Aves > Pterocliformes > Pteroclidae > Pterocles > Pterocles gutturalis. The sequence goes on along the minus strand of NW_010138035.1, from coordinate 36,042 downwards.
TCAGTGATGCAGATAATGGTACCTTACAGTCCTAAGTGACCAGCCAATCCATCTGAATGGACAGTGTTCCTATGTATGTGTGTATATATACAGAAATATATATGTATACACATGTATACATACATGTATACATATGTTTTAAACCATAGTTGGAGAAGACAGGAATAATTTTTCCCAGGAAATGTTGACTTCATGTGTTTATTCCATGAAATTAATTTGTTGACCTTGTGGATGTGTCCCAAAGATTAAGCATGGGAACATGTATTTCTTATTTTCACCACTACAAACTTGGAACAAGAAGTTTGCTTCATTGCTGGCTAGATTTCTGTGTCAAATCCTAAATGAACTATTAACCTCTCAGCTTTCATAGGAGTTGCTGGAATAAATGGGATCCAGTTTTGCACCCACAGATTGTGAGTAATTTGTATCAAAAGGAACATATTTAAGGAGAACTTGAGTGGAACTAGCAGTGATGTGTCTGGCATTTTGTAATCCTGCCATTGGCTAAACCCTCTGACAATGTATCACAAGTTTAATCACATTAAAGCAGAAAGCAGAAAATGTCAGAAAATACCGAGATGGCTTAGCTGATGAATGGCAGACAGTTGGGGAAAAGGAGAGGGGATTTCACTTTTCAGTGATTTGTCATCATTGTATGAACAAGAAATTCGCACAAAATTTGCCCGCATCACCTGTAATGAACCCAATATATGGAGAATGAGTTCTGCAGATAAAACAGATATCAGGATGGAGAATCTGATAATTCATTTTCCTGCTTCACACAAACTGACTTCTGAAAAGCCAAACTAAGTGCAAAGGCAGCGCTCACTGTAAAGCAACACCCAAGTTTTGAATTTTCTGAGGAAGAATTATATTTCCTTCACTTCTCCTGCCCACATTGTACCTCATGGAGAGTAAAAAAGGAATTAAGAGTGAAAGAAGCTCAGAAGGACTCTGCACACATTCTTGTAAATGAATGCATTTTGGAAAAGCTTGTTTTTTGATTCAACTTAATGCAGTTGAAAGTCAATACAATAAATGCTTTCCAGAGTGCACTTACAGCTGTCTTCCATGTGCTGCCTGGTAATTGCTGCTAGAATTGACAATTGTTGTACTCAGTCAAACCCAGCTGGTATCTTCTCTCCAGTTGTCTCTGGTGTTGCAAGCTCCTTCGCCATGATATTTTCAAGAACCTGTTAGTGCCACGTAAAACTGGTGTTGCGCTTATGACCTGCATGGAAATGTAATAGGGGAGGTGGACCTGTTTAAAAGGTATAGCAGTTTCAGAGAGCAATTCTAATGGTGAAGTCTGTGGGGAACCAATGCTGACATCCTATTTTTTTTTTTTTTTCTGGTAAAAATTGTCAATGATGCCATGTTTGACAAATGTGTAAGACCAAGGTGGATCACTCGGAATAAGACTGAAGCCATACACCATGTTACGGAATACTTGTAAATTTGCAAGCTGATGGACAAGATCTTAGAATGAAATATTAAAAATAACTTCTAAATTATGGAAGTAGCTAGCTGAATAAAGGTTTCAAATTGTTGCTGTGGCAAAGGGGACTGACTTGAATCTGGAATACATTAACTGAAAAACATCAAGCAAGAATAGAGAAATAGTAGTGAGATCATTCTGGAATTGATTTAATGTCTACATATGAAAAAAATGACCAATCACAAATGGCTAAAAAATAACTGAAATTTCATTGATGTTTAGGAAACTTGAGTTATAGGCAAATACTCGCAAAGCCTGATTTCTATGCTTAACCCATGAACAGACTACAAGGAATTGAACATTTACAAAGTGAAATAAATGGATGGGTGGATGAGCTGGAAGCTGAAATTAATAGGCTAAAAGCAAGACACCTTCTTTTCACAAGGGAAAAGATTATGTTTGGGCAAGGAGGATTTCCCTGACTTGAAACGTTTAAATCAAGTTTGGATTTTTTTTTTTCCCCATTTAAAATATGTTTTATTTTAAATAGGCATTATAGACTCAGTGGAGAAATTACTATTTCATATCATCTGTGTTATAAAAAGATGAAAGTGGAGGGTCACAGTAGTTCACTCTTGACTTAATATATAGACCCATATGAAATTATGGGCCAGTTAGCAGCTGGACTTTGGTCAGCTGATGCAATTCTGTTCAGTGTCAGTGACCCGGGCTCCTGCTGCTCACTGACAAGCTGGTTACACCAACTCGCTCTTTTGAAACTACAGTTCCCAGCAACTCACAGCAACCCAACAATTCTATTGCCTGAATAAAATTGTGCTTGAGACAGCAGAATAGATGCAATTAAAGCTCTTTTATGTTTTTTGAATGCTGTGGGACAAGGATGCAGATCTTCCTGCACCCTCATAATGGCACAACTAATTTGTGCCGTCATTTCCTATCAGTAACAAATTTACTTGTGGCAATTATTAATTGACATCTTTAGACTACATCTAGTCCCCATGACCGGGTGAGCACTCTAATCCCATACCTGAGTGCATGCTCCATCCACCTTTTTTTCTTCCAAACACAACATCCACACAAATCCTCTGTGCCTTGGTTTCCATTGGGAAGGAAACCCAAATACATATTTCGTACAGGGGACTGGTCCACACCAGTGGTGTGCACAGACCTCCCTTTCCTTTCTGTTCTTCTTTTTTTTGCGTTACGATGTACAACAAATGAACAGGAGCCCAGAAAAAAAGGTAGAAACAGGTAATTCTGGATTCAGTCCTGACTGGATGAAGTAGGTTTCCTTCCAAAAAAGGAGAAAAAGAACATATTCAGCATTTTCTGGTGTCTGACACACCATACCAAGAGTTAGCACTCGGCCTTGACACCATCTTTTTGTCCCTGTGTCACTGTATCAGCATGACTAGAGCATTTAACCTCTGTTTGCTCTGCTTCCATCTACTGATCCTGGTTTTTTTTGGTGTTGTTTTGTTTTGTTTTGTTTTTTTTGTTTGTTTGTTTTTTGTTTTTTTTTGGTGAGGCCGCTTTATGTGTGAAAAATAGCAATGCAGCAAACCTTGTAGCAAACACACCGTCCTGGAAAATCCAGTGTTTGGATATTGGATTACCAGTGATGTTCCTGTACCTAGCAAAGAAGCAGAAAAGATCCATGGAGAAGACCGAGCTTCCTTTCATTTCCACAAGGCACACAGAAGAACTCTTGCCAGAAGGCCTGATCACTGTCAGCTCTCCACCATGAGAAACAGCCTCTTACATACACAGCAGAGAAAGCTTGGAGTCTCCGAGAACACAAACAGGAGAGGGAATTTGGTTTTATTTTACCACACAGTCCCTCCTGAACACAGCTCTTTAGCTATCCAGAAGTGCAAAAGTAGGAAAAGATTCTTTCCACTTCTCATGCTCCGTTAAAAAAGTGAAAATAGGAGGGAAAGAAAAACAACAACAATGAAACAGAATCCAAAAATCCAAGTTTATAACATATTCCGTGATAGCAAATCTCAGTAGAGGCTATAGTGCCTGTGTTTACCCTGCACCATACTCTTCTTCTCTGCTTCAAAGATTTGGGAGAACCAGACTCTTCCTGCCAAAGCTGGTTTGTTTTGTTTTTTTTTTTTTTCCTCCATTGCAAGCCCAGCAGTAGACTGTTGGGTGAGCACCTGAGAAAGGAATTTCTAGCTTATTGAAATGACTTATAATAAGTGCTTGAGTGATTTCTGGAACAGCAGAAAGCTGTGTGCATGAATGTTTTGGCACACATGAGAGTAAGGCAGATGTTAGCCTCATACCTCCATCTATTTGAATAATATATATTGCACAATATCCAGTTTGGCTACCCTCAGTCTCTCATTCAAGCTGCTGCTGCTTTTGGCTCAGCCAGCCATTTGGCACGTATGACACAGCTTTAAATCAAAGCTTGCTCTTAAAATGTGGTGTGCCTGCATCAGCATCTCTATGGTGAATAATTTTGAGGTGAATTTGGGAATCAGAGCAGAGTGTTTCTTTGCTGTTACAGAAGTGGAGCTTGTTCCTACTGCTGCTACGGAATTCTTGCAGAATTTGTTACTAATTTTGAGGGAAAATATCTAGATCTTAAGTATTTTACTGAATTCTTAAAAAGACACATAAAAAAACAAAACAAAACAAAACAAAAAAACACAAACAAAAAAGACCACAAAACAAAAAAGAAAACAGCAAACCCTGAAACTAGGAAAAGTTGGCTATGCTCAATTACTTGCATAACAAAGTTGTCTTATAACAACCCCTCTTATCACAAAGATATATATGCCCTGAAGGGAAGAAAAAGAATACAAACCAAAAAAACCCAACAATAACAAAGAAAACCCCACTTAATATTTTCCTTTTTTTTGAATTAAATAATAATAGTTGTTGCTAGGAACCTCCCTGAAATCAGTAAAGTGATGCAAGGGGTCAGAAGCTGAACAACACAAGAAATGTGTAAGAATTTGACAGAGAGAACAAGTATGCTGGGAACAGTCAAGGTCACAAAGTTTTAAAATCACCATGAAGATGTAGTTCATTACCTGACTGTTTTACAAATTCAGCCACCTGAATAAGGTTTCGTCTGGCAGCTGCTGCTCTCAACAGAAATGGGAATTAATATGGAAAACACCTGTTACAACACTGTTGCCTTATGAGGCATCAATGGAGAATCAATCTAAAACTAAAGACTCAAACCTCTCCTGTCTAATTTAGGACCTAAATGTTTTGCTTTTCCATTACCTAACTGCTGTTGTCTTTTTTTTTTTTTTTTTTTTTTTTTTTTTCCCCCCTAAAGAAACACAGTGGAAAAAAACATTTATTAAATATGTCAAAATTCACCCCTTTCAAAGTAATGATGAGAGAAATTTATAGGTAACGAAAGAAAAACATCCTTCACACCATTTAAAGCTACAAAAGCTGGTACATGATAAGGAAAAAATGTGTCTCTGAAGTCTTGTCCCTGTGCTTTGACCACATGAGCAAACATATCTGAGATGAAATTCTAAAGCCATGGTGAATAATGTTACATGAGGTTCAAAAAGTGTCCAAATAATGAAGCAATGTGAATGGTTCTGCAAATTTCCTCATGGAAAATGCTCAGTAATATGAATTCCTTCTGAAAAGACAGTTCATTATTAGGTGGACAAGAAGATGCATCCAGGGAAATGTAGAACTGTCACTCTTCATTTTCCATATGCTGCCTGAAGATTAGGATGATGAATTCAAAAAGATACAAAGTTGTACATAAAAATCATAAGCCAAAGTTTTAACTGGTATAAACCAATGCAAACGTTTTTGAACCAGAGATTTAAAATTGACTACCTCTCACTATAGATATATTTTAATTCTGAATTTAATTTTCTTCTGGCATGCACTTTTAGTTCCATAGCTGTAGGCATCTCGTGAGCAATATGGTGTGTAATTTGTTAGAAGAGACAAGACCTGGTCCAAATATTTGCAGTAAATAACCAGATAAGTTACTCAGTGGGAGCAGGTTACAGATATTTTAACTTCTTCTTATAAAAATACATGTTGATTTGTTAGAAAGAGTTAAAACCAACATCTTTTCTACACAGGTTAAACATTTCATCTTGTAAAAGGCAAGCTGTTCAAAATTAGGCTTTGAGAGAAAAATATGAAGAATACTGTTAAAGCAAACAATTTTTTTAATACTTTGATGGTAAATTTCATTTGTAACTGGTTTGGGCTTTTTTTTTGTAGTCTTTTCTTAGGGGATTCACAGTCTGTTCTGCTGACTTTCATTCTGTTACAGAGAAGTGACATTTATTATCTCAATGATAAAGTGTGAGATGATCCATTATTATTAGTCATGAATAAATTTGGAATGGAAATTACAAATTTTACAACTGTCACAGCTGTGAGGTCCTAAAGAGCTTTCCAGCAGGACAGGTGAGAATAAAGAGCTCTCTTGAATCTTAAAATGGACATTTATCAATGCAGTGTAAGGATTGGATATTATGGTTGTCTGTGATAGCATTGAGACTGGTTTTGGTGATCCAGGAGGTTCTGTTCTATTAGAGTTATCTACAACATTTTAATTTTATATGTTTAAAAGACACTTAGAAGCCACAGAAACAATTTTTCCTTACCCATATTTCCATTTTTAACTGACAAAATGCAAAAATATTACTGACCATTTTTGATCGCTATATTAAATTGAACATTTATATTTTAATATTTTTAGGTAACGTTATTTTTCAGTCTTCTTGTAAAGCATTTAATAACTATTTTAAACACATTGTCTTTCTTTATGGAGATGATTTAATTACTCTTCTTCCCTTGAATATAAGTTCTATAATTCAGTACTTTTTTGTATTTCTATTTTACTATTCCTTCAGTACAATTTATTGGGGAAGCAAAACATGTTCCAGTAAATCCATAAAGAGATATAAAATAAAATGTAAGTGTACAAATTTTCTAGGAAAATAGTTTTATATATTTTTCCTGGCTTTTTTTTTTTTCTGTTGGCTAGTATTGTGAGAATAATTTGAATTTCTGTCTCCTGCAGAAACACGTAGTGCAATGTCTTGAAGCAGCTTAGACATGTTACAAGTGATTAAGAGGTCATTGAACAGGTATATTTAAAGATTTTTGTTCCAGTCTCTTGCACTACTGAAAATTGTTGAACTTAGTGAAATCTATATACTCAGATTCAGCATATTATTGTACTGGACTAATATGAAGCATTTTATCACATCTAGATCATGCATAGCAAACAGCTGACTCTTTAAAGTGGTACTTCAAGTCATTAGGAAATCAGAAAATAAGTAAGAAAATAAGAAAATAAGTAGGTTTCTGTCCATCTGCCTAATGATGGAGAGATCCACTGTCCCTACAGTATTCCATATACAAATTTTTTCAACTTTTAATTAAAACCTTACGACCACAAAAAAAGTCTGCAACCATTATAGGCAATACTCTCCTGGGCTCCCACTGATAGAGTATCTTCCTGAATATCCAACATTAATCTCTCCTCCTGTATTTTTAGACATTGTTTTTTCTCCTGTCTATGGTAGATACAGGAACTGACTTATTCCCCCTCTATGTCTCAGTGATGTTTTTATTCAGTGAAGATTTTACTTTAAAAAAGACACTTGATTCTTTTCTTACAATGGATTATAAATTTCTGATCACTCTTGTTTTTATTCCTTAACTGTGATATCTCAATCTAAACACAGGATTCTGGCTGCCACGTGGGACAGAAGACTTGCTTCATGGGTCTTTAAGATACTCCATCTGCTTACACACCTCCACATAGTTTTGTTTTTCTCTTATGATATAGTTGACCTCTTCTGGGCTTCTGAATCACCATTAACATCTCTCACACACACACCGTGTCCCTGCAAAAAGGGTCTATGGCAAGAATAGCTACGTGTGATTTGTCACATGATTTTTTCTGTTGGCTGTTCTTTTAAATTTGTTTCAATTTTTTCTTCCGCAGTCTTAATCATGTATTCAGCACAGGAAAAAAAGTAGACAAAAAATAGATAAAATGTACAGCATATTGGACTCCAGGAAACAGCAGTCACAGCTAAATGTATTGCTAAACTATTTTAAAATTAAACAAGAAAATCAGAAAAATGAACTTGTCCAATAAATCACTATTTCAGTATTTCACTACTTTGATATTTCAAAATGTAATTTCCAGGAAAATAAATTTTCTTGGGGAAAATTAAATTCCAACCCGTTTCTCAGTCCCAGTTTTCATGGGAGAAATATTTACAATTATAAATAAGTTTGGATATGAAGTTCTGAAGAGAATCCAATACTCTGATGAGTTGAAACAGAACCCTCAACATCTCAGAAACTAGAAAGCAAGAACATTCCACCTTGTCACTGCATCAAGTCACAAAGAGCTGCAAAAGCATTAAAATGACCTAAGGATATAAAAACACATGCAGAGTTTATTATAAAGTAATAATGAATACATTCATATATTCAGATGAATATTTTAGGGATATTTTTAGAGCATGATCAGCAATCTTGTATTCAGAGTTTGACTCCTGTTTTGAGACATGGTTCTGCCATTGCCATTGCCACCCACATATCCCTGACTGTGTCTTTGTATTAAGTTGTCATTTTTCCCCAGGGCACCTCCTGCATGAACACAGGACATGGCAGCATAGGTTAGCTCACACTTGGAAACTTGTCAGTAGGAAAGCAAGCTACTTATTTTTGAAGGGAAAACAATTCCAAATTTCACATATGACAGGCATGACTTTTTATAATTAATCTGATACTTATATCAGAATATTTATATTAAACTAGATTAAAATATTTTAATTTAAAACAGTTTAAGAATATTTTCTCCAGATTCTGAGTAGCTGTTTAAGGTTGTGCAGTCAAATATGAATTTTAACTCCTCCACTGAGCAGCATCATGTTAAGATCTTTTACCAGCCAATGACTCCCCATACAGGACAGGCTGAGAGAGTTGGGGTTGTTCAGCCTGGAGAATAGAAGGCTTTAGAGAGACCTTATAGCAGCCTTCCAGTGCTTAAAGGTGGATACAGGAAAGATGGGAAGGCACTCTTGATCAGGGAGTGTAGTGACAGGACGAGGGATAATGGTTTTAAACTGAAAGAGGGTAGATTTAGATACTGGATTTTAGGAAGAGATTTTTTACTATGAGGGTGGTGAAGCACTGGAACAGGTTGCCCAGAGAAGCTGTGGATGCCCCATCCCTGGAGGTGTTCAAGGCCAGGCTGGATGAGGCTTTGAGCAACCTGGGCTATTGGGAGGTGTCTCTGCCCATGGCAGGGGGATTGGTACTAGCTGAACTTTAAGGTCCCTTACAACCCAAGCCATTCTGTGATTCTATGACTTTCCCCAGAAATAGGTCAAATATTTCAGCATATGTTGAAAGATCAAAACCTTTTCAGAGAAGCCATTGGTTTACAGCCCTACATTTCTGTGTAAATACACATACATCTGCAAATGGATATATATGGTATGTTTAAATATTATTCTGCTTTGTTACATGTGTAAATAAGCTAATGAAAGAAATTACACTAAAAAGATTTGTGACAGTGAGCAGTGGGATAGGTGTTGCAACTGTATAACATATGTAAATATTAGAACATAATTTATTGTGTGCTTTTTTTCTGTTCCACAGCAAAATAAGATGTCAAAACTTGAACCCTTCCATTCCTTAGACACTCCATCTCTCAAAATTGAAATCTTGACCCAGACAGTAGGGATTAAGAATTTAGAATTTAGCTAACACTGCTGGTAATGATCTCAGAGATGGAGAAGTGTCCAGCACCCATCCCTATATTTGGTTTGAAGAACTAACTACTGTAAAACCTTTTACAGGATATGTAAGGCAATTAAGCCATGTTGATCACGCTTCTAAATTTTTTTAGGTAAAGAATATCACAAGCTCCACTGTGAAAAACAACTAACATTTTGAACTGGATAGATCTTGCCGAAGAAGCTTATGAAGTTATGGCTGTGGTCACACTCCCTCCACAGGTATACAAATACTTGACCTGGTGGTGACCATGTTTGGTAGGTTAACCCTGTCTGGCTACCAGGTGCCCACTAAGCCACTTTGTCACTCTGCTGCTACACAGTGTATTTTATTCTTTATTAAATATGTTACCACAGAGGCACCACCAGCATCCCTGATGGGCTCAGTTTTGGCCATCAGGGGGTGGATCTTGGAGCCAGCTAGACTTCGCTCTGTCTGACACGGGGGCTGCTCCTGGTCTCTTCTCACAGAAGCCACCCCTGCAGACCCCTCACTACCAAAACCTTGCCATGTAAACCCAATACACCATGCCAAACGAAACAAGAATTTACCCTTGCCAAATAGATTTGTGAGATCAGGTCTGAGAGCAGTGTTGTTACTGAGTGACCCAATATCCACAATAATGAGCCTCAAGTTGTAATGTCAGGTCCTACTGTCTCAAGTCAGCAAATATCTCTGGAATGCGCTCCAGTGCACTGGAGACATCCTTGGTAGAAGCCCCGGGTAACTATCAAAGTGTGAAAAGGTCAACCTTGCAAAACATATCTACATAGTATAATGCATTATTTAGTAAAAATGGATACTAAAGTCACAAATAGCTGCATAGAAGATAGCTATGGATGAGAAAACAGGATATAGACTAGACATTAGGAAGAATTTTTTCACTGTGAGGGTGGTGAGACACTGGAACAGGTTGCCCAGGGAAGTTGTGGATGCCCCATCGCTGGAGGTGTTCAAGGCCAGGCTGGATGAGGCTTTGAGCAACCTGGTCCAGTGGAAGGTATCCCTGCCCATGGCAGGGGGGTTGGACCTCAATGATCTTTAAAGGTCCTTTCCAACCCAAGCCATTCTATGGTTCTATGATTCTATGATATAACTCCCTGGTAATGTGGCTATGCTAGAGGAACAGTTTGAGTATCTCTTTGCACCACGGGGCTGTGCAGAACATCCTTCTGGGATACTCTTAAGTCATAGAAAGTAAATGGGGAAAAAAATAATTTTTTTCAATCCTCCAGGTGCAGTAATCTGTTCTCAGTCTCATAGAGATGGCAGAGGTTTAGTCAGCCTTTGCTGTTATAAGAAGGGTGGGCTGAAATCTTCTGGATTCCTCATCTGTCTCAGTAAGATTGTACAGCAAGCGGTTCTCTTACTCCAGGGTTCTGTCTTCAAAAACAACCACAAAAGGTGATTAGGAAAAATGTTAGCAAATGCCAAAAGCAAACATGAAAAACTCTGTATTGACTTTGTATTTTTCACAAAGCTGTTTTCTTTCCTCTCCTTGAGCACAATAAACTGACGTTTACTATTTTTTTTAACACTGCTTGCACCAAAACGGTATGCAGGATGTGTAATAGAGATGAACTCTTAATCTGTTAAACAACCTGACAGGTCAGCCTCTGGACTAAGTCAGGGTAGCTCTTTTCACATCCTACAATTTATTCTGATTTCAATCTGATTCACAACATGGTCCTTAATTTGAATTTTTTTGGGCTTTCAAATACTTTGTCTTTCAACATTTATGATTCATTTACACTTCTTTTTTATTCCACAGCTGATAAAAAACAGTGTTTGCCATCAGATACATGCACTCAGTATTCTTTCTATCTCATTTACATTTGATATATGTATATGCGTGGATGAGTAGTAGCAGGTTTACCTGCCTGAGACACTGAATCAGAAGTTGATACACACTGAAAGAACAATGTAATGTTTTCAGTTGTCATAAGTCAAACCTTAGATACGAGATTACTTCCCCTCATTTCAGTAATATGGATATGCTTTCAATCCTCACGCGTGGGCTCAAAGCAAAGGAAAAAGATGTTTCATTTTACAAGATGTTTCATTTATACCACACAGGCTCTCGTTCTCGTATTTTCACATGACTAGAATCTCCCTATCTCCCAGCTCAGTTTCACCCAAATGCTGTGGTTCTCGTGTGAAGGTTTAGAAGGTAGGGCACATGAGACAACTGATGAAAAATAAAGGGCTAAATTATCTCATAGAGTCATTATATGGCAGTCAATGAAATCACACAAGGAGGAAGAAATATTCCCCTCATGGGGCAGAGGTGGCACAATCTGGCATTAAAGTAAGCCATGTGTAAGCCAGGCTTGTGAAGCGGTTGCATTCATTGCTCTTCAACAATTTGAAGAGGTTTTGTGTTAGTCAGTGGGTGAACTTCATCCAGAGAAACAAGCTCCGCTTAATTTACTACAAATCCTGTGCAAAACACTGATTTGCATGCTTGATTTTGCATTGCTAATTCTTTAAAGTATCAAACTTTCTTAAATGAATGTGATTGATGGAAAAATCTGCCTTGAGGGTGGTTTAGCATGCAGAGGACAGGTATGTTAACAGCTCATTCCACTTAACATGGGAATAGAGTATGCTCGGGGTTTATGTGACAAACATGACTTCTACTGACTTTCTGCTTAGAGGGTAATGTTATCTAATGATGCCAAAAGAAAAGTAATTCATGCATTAAAATTTAGGAACTTACATATAGGGGGGAAATAAAAAGCTTTCATTATAAGAATGAAAACTACAAACCATCCAATAATTTTATGAAACTGCTCATGCCTAGAGGACTTATCTCTGCTAACTTTATGCATCTACAAGTTCAGGGTCTGTTAGGAGAGAACTACAACCAGTTGAAGAGGCAGCTCTAGAGGATCACCAATCCCATGTTGAGATATACTTCTGATATGGGTGGGATACATATGACAGGTTGGATGAGGCTTTGAGCAACCTGGTCTAGTGGAAGGTGTCCCTGCCCATGGCAGGGGGTTTGGAACTCGATGGTCTTTAAAGTCCTTTCCAACCCAAAATGTTCTATGATTCTATGATTCTATGACCGCTTAGAAGTTCCTCTTTTCTCATTAATTAGAAGATTAGTGATTGACCAGGTAACTAACTTCCTTGTTCTATATCTGTTGCTGAATAAGGATTTTCTCTGGATGTGACGCAAATTTGCACTGACAAATCATGTCTGTACTGCATAGCATTTGTCACTATATCTCCTCTGGACCCTCTGATTGCCTCTTTGGAGTCATAAAGGAACATAATTTGTGTGTGTGTTTTTCTTTTTTTTTCCCAGTTCAAAGTATCATAAATAATGTGATGGCTGTATAGCAACCTCTCACAGTGGTGTTTTCACACCACAAATCTGAAGGTGTGTGTTACAGACCCTTGGGCATGGCAGATGATAGTGTTTGAGAGTGCACATCCTGATGGAACATGGTTAGATGGCTTTGTAGAGTGTAAAGAGCCAAACCTGGTGCATTATTTTCCTAACGGCCTGCTGGGACTTGTCTCTGATGTATGCAAGCCCCTGAACCAACTGGGCATTGTTTGAGAAAATGTTTCTTGCCACATGATAATCATTTCAGGATAAGCATGGTCCAGAGCTTGAGCCCACACCCTGGTCCTGTTTTATTTACCAATATACATGCAGCCCCAGGTGGCTGAAGTTAAATGAGATGAGCAATTCAGACTTGTAACAACAACAGTCAAGAGCGTAATTGCTCACCAGCCATTAAAGTAATTTTAACTGTTATTGAATGAAAAAGGATATATTTTTTTTACTATTTTTTTTATTTCTTCAAACAAAACTATTCACTAAGGTTTATTCAAAGTTAAACTCTAATTTTTCTAAGTGAGATTGAATTAGAGATTAAAAGTTTGATTCCATTTCCTAAGCATATGTGCCTTGTGCCAATCTTGACACTTTAAAGTATCAGAAGTACCTGCATAGAACTCAAATATAAGAAACAGTTCTTAAAGGAAAGCTGTGGCATTTTAGAAGGCTAGTGGGATAACTACAGCATCTCATATAGCACTAAAAGCCTTTGTTTAAGTAACAGAATTGAGCGCATGATGTCTACAGCAGAGATGTCTGCAGTTTTGCTGTTGACCCAGATTGGCATTATGCTTAACGAGGAACTATAGACAACAGATTTTATATAAAGGTTGTCTGACCAAATGTAGTTTCTACTTTAGATGGCACATACTCTAAGCTTTGCTAACTGTATTGAACTAGTTCTCCAATGAGTTTGGTGGGATCCCAGGCAACTAGCTCAGCTACAGATATTTAGACTGCAGAGGTACACTTTGCCATGTGTATTTAGCCTCACTCAAAATTCTATTTGCAAATATAAGGTGGAAATAAAACATGTAATAAACACAGTATTTTGATCAATGTTCCTTTTATTTCTGAGAATACCAGTGATTTTCTTGAGTTCCTACTGGGCCAGGCTAGGCAGTGTTTCTCTATGACTGTAACCATCTCACTGTGCAAGGCGTCTGGTGGCAGATTGTGCTGTGGGAAGGGAAGGTCAGTGCTATACATGAGTTATCCAGCCCTTACTGATCAATTTGCCTTTCAGGCAAGTTTACCCAGGAGAAATGCACAGAGACGACCTGTCTCAGAATGAAATTTCCTCTGACTCATTTTGGCCTTGCCAGATGTACATGACTGACAAAACCCACTACATTTATTTAATTGAAAAATTAAATTAATTACTTCCATCAGTGTTTGATATGTGGAATCTCAGCTACCCGAAAGCCTTACAATTGATTCAGGCTTTGTTTGGAGACTTTACATCTAATCCCAAAACTTGGGTAAGGTAAATGGAAAATAATGACAAATCTCAGGAAAGTGATTCAGATGCTGCTGGTTTGGAGTTTTTGCCTTTTAAGTATTTCTGGTTGGTTTGATTTTCAACAGGCCACTCAGGACCTCGGGTAATTAAGAAATATGCAGCCACTAATGTTTCACTTCTGTTGAGATTCCTCAGAGATATGGTTTCCTGGATAAGTAAGCGGCTGCACTCTCAAATACAGGAAAATGTCAGTTTCAAAATATGTCCTTATTTTTTTACCATGTTTTTTAACAGAAAAACCTTTACAGTTTAAGATGATGCTGATGCAGATGATCGAGTGGTTATCACTTCATTTTCCTCATCCATGTTTTCTTAATAGCAGTAGTGTCTTTATCTCAATTTGCTCCAACTCTGAGCAGCAATAAACAGAGCTCTGTTTACTAACACAAAGCATTTAATTTCTTCACGGTGTCATGAATACAAAATAAACACAGAACATTACACAACTGGTGACACTTAAATGTAAGTCAATTATGCGGGTTTAATGTATTGTACACATAGCATCTGTACATGCAACAGCATGAGAGTGAAAAGCACTTAAATAATTAAGTTAATGTGAAAGTACTGGGTAATTAAAGGGCACAGAGGAGAACAAATGGAATTTGTTTAGTGAAAAGGTTTATAGATTTGTGAAAGAGGGGAGGATGGCATTTTGTAACAAAGCTATGTTCTACCTTTCAGCTCACAAGTAGATGGTTCATGAGAAATTTCTCATCCCAGTCTTGCTTCCTGGGATTGTTTTCTAGTCTTTTTATGGGTTTGATTATGATTTTACACTACAATGGCATTGTCCCTGGCTGATACTAGAACCAAGGACAAACAGACCCACAAAAGCAATTTGGAATGGAGGAAAAATGACCTAAAGTTCATTACAGAGTAGCAAGAATGTTTCCATTTCTGGAAACTAGTAGGTCCCCACTGCAGTTATGGCCATAAAACTGTGAGTATTTATGTTTCCTGTAATATAAACATCAACAGAATAATCAATAATGTTGGTATAACAATGTATGCATCTGGACTGCAAGGTAAGGAATGGAATGGAATGGAATGGAATGGAATGGAATAAAGCAAACTATTTCAGTTGTTGAATTTCATCCCATTAATCATTGTCCAGTGCTCCAGTTTTCTAGATCCCACTGCAAGGCCGGCCTCCTTTCCCTCAAGAGAGTCAACAGCACCTCCCAGTTTGGTATCATCAGCAAACTTGTTAATGGTATATTCAACTCCTGCACCCAGATCATTGATAAATATATTGAACAAAACTGGCCCTAGAATTGAACTCTGAGGAATGTTGCTGACATCTGGTCACCAGGCAGATGTAGCCCATTCTCTACAACCTTTTGAGCTCTGCCCTTCAGACAGTTCTTCACCCAGTGCACCATGAATGTGCATTGTGCATACCCAAACCACAGCTCTGTAATCTGTGACTTCTTCCTTCTGCAAGACAAAATCCTATCTTCTAATTGAAGTGTTAAGCATAACTGTACCTGGCACACTGTGCTGAAAAAGCTAAACATAACAGCAGCCTGGCGTACTGCCGTCCATTCAGACTCATGCTGCTTTACAAACATCAAGATAAAAGTTATTTGTGGTCAGACGTGGTGTGAGGCCTATTTACATCCTACTTAAATCTTCATGGCACTCTTCCTGAGTGATAGGTAAAATTCACTAGTGCTGTTTAACAAGGAGAAAAACCTTCTGTCCAGAAAGATTATATGACTTGCTTATATTTTAGTCAGGAGAATAAACAGAGAAACAATGTTGTCTAAGAGTTATTTATTTTAAAAAGTAAATGAAAAAAAAATATGTTCCTCATTCCAAGGTCTTTCTGGAAACCAGTGAAGACATGACAAGGAGAAAGAAAAGCTAACTTTATCCCTCCTCCCTTTTTTTCCATAGTGTTTAAGAGGACAGATCTCTACACTAATAGAGTTTTGTAATTTCTCCTTCTATCTTTCTAATAATCCTAGGATGGATTTCATTCGGTCTTGATTGAGTCCATTTAAGCACTTTACTACTAGTTCCATATTAATCTGATCCCCTGTGATACTCATAAAATGACTGTCTCTTCAGGACACTGTATAATTCTTTAATGAGAAAAGAAATTAAGTATATCACAGCTATGTCAGGATCCTTTGTTATTTGACTTCCAGCCTTGCTCAAATTTAAATTACTTTCGATAAAGAAACCTGCTTTCACAGTGACCACTGTCATAACCTTGTGCAAATATGTGGTTACTTTTCCTTCGATCCTAACAAAAATTAAACTAAAATAAATATGCAATTTATTCACTAGCCTAGAGAAAAACACTGTAACTTATTTAACGGAATAGAAAAATGTACATGCAAGGCTGATTAAATATAGTTCTATGGTTTGGGTTTTTTTTTTCTCCGCTGCTGAAATATCTCCAGTTTCCATGATACTTCGTGAAACAGAATATGTGGTAAAAATGGAAAGACACAATATGCTGTATAGCATCATTTAGATATAAAAAATAATAAAGATAGGGGCAACTGCAGTTCATGTCCATTCCTGTTGACAGAAAAAGTGTGTAAACTTGATTATTTCTTCCTTTACAAGGCTCATTTGATTCAAAGTTGCTTCTTTTGATTGGAAAAACAGCAGAGGAAACTAATCAGAGAACGGTAGAGATTGTTTCAAATAAGATGTCACTAAGGTATCCAAAATGAGAAGTTCATAAGTGTTCAGCACTATGTTCTAACTGTGCCCTTAGTGAAATAAGGGCCAGCTTCAGTGGGATAATGTGGAAAACATCAGAAAAAGTTTTCCTTGGGTGTTTATAAACAGAAAGAAATAAAACAAACAAAAAACCCAAACGCAAAACCAATATGAAATATGATAAGGTAGTATAAAGATTTCACTTATCTAAACTCAAGTCACTTAAGAGAAGTTGTTTAAGCCACTATAGAAAGTACCAAGAAAGTCTATGACTCAGACTACATAGGTGCCATTATACACACTACAGAGCGAGCAGTGTTTTGCTTCATTCACAGCATGTCTCAATGAACTCTGAAACTAGTGGAATGACTTTAAAGGACTTCAGTAAATTAACCAGTCTTGACTGATGCTCTTCTCTGGCAGCAACACCAACTGTCATGGAACAGCCTATGTCTGTCCTGTTAAACACTATTATTCTCTAGAATAATGTGCTTTCATCCGAAGTGTTTATTGGGAATAGTCTCTGGACTGTGCTAGGTTCTGAGTACTGGCTGGGAACTGACTGGGACACTACTAGTTGAAGCAGTAGTCAAACTATGCCAAGGGCTGCTCTACCAGTACTCATGACTAAGTTTCAGTGCCAAGGAACATTTCTTGTACTCTCCCTAAGCATAGTTGTAGCCTTGTCTCCTATGTATGAAGGAGTTTGAATCTTCTTTGGGAGTAGGCTAGCAGATGTATCCCAAATCAGTCTATTCTGACGAAGGAAATTCTTCCCGTACACAACTTTATATAACACATACACACATTTATATTTATGAGTTGGGCATGACTGAAGTTTCAGAAAAAAAAAAAAATCAAGGCAGAGAATTTACTAATGGATTGATAGCAGCTCTCATTTCCTCTGTCAGTCTGTATGAATGTCAGTAGAGTAAGGACAGTGAAAAATATAATTTGAATTTGAATTTGAATCCTGCTTGTTACTGAGCTTCATCTGTTCCTGAATATATGACAGATGGGCATGATGAGTGGTTCACTCACCACCATTATGTCCCTCAAAGTTACCCAGAAGAATAAGAAAAGCTTTTTTCACTCTCATGATACTCATTTTGGCTATTACATCAAGAATTCAGAGAGTAAATCAGTACTATTTATTACTCCTTTGATGGAGTCTGGAGAACAACAGACTCATTTGTAGTGAAGAGAAGATATCATCTTTCTTCCCTCTGACAGCACCAATGGATGATGATAATTTCAAAAACTTTCCTTTCATTTAATATATAAGAAAATCTTAAATATGTCCTTTGCTTTCCACTGCTTCTGATACTCTAGGTCCCATGCTCACAGACCCTTTTCATCATGTTTCTCTCTTTCTCTGTGGAATGGTGTGCATGGAAAATTGTCTTCAGTGACACTAATGACTTTACCAGTAAAAATCTATCTCAAAAAGCAAACTGAACACTGAAAAATCAAATAGACCTCAAATGAAGACAAAACAGGTTTTGAACAACATCCCATTCACAGTATGAAGCCAACCCTGGATTCCCAAAGGATGTTAAGATTCAAAGGCAATTACTCACAACCTCCCACGGGTAGACTAAATCTCAGTCAATTCTTAAGCAAAAGATGCCTAACGTCCCTAAAGCCCCTTCTCTCTCTTTTTACTACTGAGCATGATGTTGTATGGCATGGAATATTTCTTACTTAGTGTGGATCATCTGCCTGATTGTATCCCCTCCCAAACTCTTGCACATCCCCCGTCAATTCACTGAGTGGCAAAGTGAAAAACAGAGAAGCCCTTAATGAGGTGCAAAGAGGGCTCAGCAATATCTAAAATGTTAGTATGCTATCAGCATTGTTTTGGTCACAGATGTAGAACACAGCACCAGACCAACTGCTATCCCAGTCAGACTCAGTACAAGAACATATGAATGGCCAAAGTATCACCTGACTAACTCTTATATTCAGTGCTGGAACATGCAAAATCAAACATTCTGAAATTCAGTGATCTACATTTTTCCCCTTAAAATAAGCCTCTTACTTTATCACCTAGATCTCTCCTGTATTTAGAATGGGCTATAAACAGACTCTGAACAAGAAAAATTGCTCTGTGGCAGAACTGGTAGCTTACCATGGAAGCTGTGTGAATACTAAGATAGTAATTCAATCTGCACAGGAACCTTAACAAAATGATAACAACAACATCAATGCCCCAAAATCTGTCTGTGTCTGCCAAATGCAGTTTTTGCTAAAGTAGTTTCAACTAAGATGGTCCTACTTGGTGCGACACCATCTGTTGAATTTCACTTGCTCATGTACTAGTAAAGAGTAAGTGGCAACTTTACATAACTTAAAATAAAACAATTTTATGGGAAAACAACTTCTCAGTTGTAGTAATGAAAAGGATCAGGTGGGCTGTTACTCATCCTACCAACCATTGCACAGCTGATTTCACATATGGCAAGACACTTAACCTTTGTTATAGCCACTGTTTACACAGACTTTAACACTGGAGGAAAATATTTTTTCAATCACCTTTTCTTCAGGTGAAGAAGTCGAACTGCTAGTTGAAGTATTGATTTTTTGTATGTATGTTGGGGGCTTTTGTTTGTCAGGGAAGGGGGAAGAACAGTGGGAAGTCAGGCATAAGTTCAAGAAATAATAGAATATGTTTCACAATATTTGGGAATCTTTTTTCCTTACTTCTTGTGTTTTGTATGCCCAACCAGATTAGAGGGAAAAGAAAGATCTGCTTGCTTCTCCTGCTATTCTGAATGGATTTTTTTCTCCCAATTATGTATGAATTTCAGATTATGGTAATTCTCATTACCTAGATTTTCAACACAGTTGAAAGGTGAATCATGAAAGAAAGCACAGTCACAGTTGCAATGTAACAGTTTAGTACTGGTTAGAAGAAGAAACATGGATAGACTGATTAATGAGATCTGAAAGAGATTCCTCTTCCCAAAGGAATATGAACCATGTTCATGTTTGTTCATAAAGCTTAGAAAAAGAGAATTCGGGGGCCAGAAGGCAGGAGACAGGCAGGCATTGGGTAGGAAATTCTTAAATTCCTTTAGTTATTTGCCATGAGCTGAAATATTGCCACTTCAAGAAGTAAAAGCACAGCACTAATGGGGCACTTTCACTGATACATCTTTTAACTTGAATAAGGATCAAGTCACGCATAAGTTACTATTTTTTAAAGCAAGGAGCAATTGCATTTGATGAAGTTTTCCCTAAGCTCAACTCTCCATCTGAGATTGCTCCTCCATGCAAAAAGCTCAGAGCTCACAATGAGTTTAACCGTCAAAGCTGCAGTCATGAGTACTGCTACACAAGCACACAGGTTAGAAAACACTTTTTCTGAGAGGAGTGACAGATCTCTGCCATAATTATAGATGCTCACACTGAACCAAAAGCTTCACCCCCAGACCCCTGTAACATGAAACAAAATCATCATAAATCAGCCTCCTTAAATGAGATAATGTCTCTTCCAGACCTCCTTGAGCACCAGCTGCATCTTGCAAAAGAATATTTGTCTCAATTAACACAAGTGGACTCTAAAGAAGTGTCACGTGGCTGTGTCATCAATCTGGAGAGAGCAGCAGCAACTTAATGCTCTGGCATGTGGTGATGAGGCGAGATAAACAGGAGGCTCCTCCACACACTACACGATTGCAGCTCTCCTGGATCCTTGATTTTAAGTCCTTACATCCCCTTCAGGACTCAAGCGCTGATTATGAAGATTATGAAAATTCAGGTATTGAAGCCAGATGTTCAGGTTAACATCATGCAGGAGCTGGTATCTTCCCACAGAAATCAGCCAGCGGAGGAGGTGCATCAAGCTCAAGTCCTGCTTCTGGGGCTCTCGTTAGCAGACAGGCATTTTCGTGCTTATTTATTTATTCTTTTTGAGCTTCTCGTGGACTTATTACGGGAGGAATCTGCTGGCGTCAGGGAGTTAAAGGGAAATTTGTCTTGAAAACAGGTTTTTAAAAAGCAGTTTTATTTAATGAGCAGTCCCGGATACCCAGACCTCATGTCTTAGTGTGGAGATTAGAGCTTTCCCAAAGTATCCTAACCATGGGGGTATCAATTCATGTCCAAGAAGAATGAACAGATTTTGAATGTCTGATATCAAGACACATTCTCAGCAGTGATTTCCCCTCTGAGCCAAATTAATTTATAGAGAGGAAAGTGAAGAGGGTGTCTCTTTATTATTGGCATACAAGCAACATATATGTGCACCTGTGTATATACACACACATATATATCTACACCTAAACATACACACACACCTATATATATGTTTTTATTCTACTACAGTTTATCTGTGCTAGGAGACTTTAGCACTATTCACTTTTTATCCTAATGCAAAATAAAACAAAAGATATTAAATATATAGTTGTCTGCATTTATGATACCTGATCTGTCTAGTAAATGTAACTTGTAGAGAGCATGAAAGTGCACAAGACATTGCTAGAATACGTATATGAATTAAAAAATAAATAGAGTGTCTGTCTGTCTATCTATTGCAAGAATGAGTGGCAGAGAAAAAAAAATAGAGCTAACAAGTAGTAATGAATTCCCTTAAGCATTTTGTTCAGTCACTGGATATCTTGGACTGAATGCAAAAATAACTTTTCTGGGAAGAAATGTCTGATAGCTAGCTTGCTGAAATATCCTAATCAAGAAAGACTGCTAAAAGAGTTAGAGAGGGATCAGCCTTGCACAGATCAAAGCCATAGCTTGATTTGGAGAAGCTACCAGAAATCCTGCTATTTCTCTGACACCTCATTTCACTTTTAATGTATATGGAAAGAATCTTTCATGTCACACGTCCCACTCCTTCAGCTGCCCTTGTGTCCTGGTTTAAGCTGAGACAGAGTTAACTCTCTTCATAGTAGCTAGTGTGAGGCTGTGTTTTGGATCTGTGCTGAGAAGAAGCTGATCACATACTGATGGTTAGAGTTGCTGCCAGGACAGTCAAGGGCTTTTCAGCTTATCCACTGTGCTAGTGTCTGCAGGTGCAGGGGAAGGTGGGAGGGAGCATAGCCCACAATTACTGGTTTAGAATTCCACCTTAGGTTTAGGACTGAGACCCAAACTGGCCAATGGTGTATTACATATCATGCACATCATGACCAGTATATAGAGTGAGGATCTGTCTGGAAGGTCTCTCTCTCTGGGTTGTCTGCTCTCTTGCTATAAGGGTCCTCTCTCTCTCAGTTGGGTCTTGGATTCTTGGGCTCTTATCTCCATTCTAGGATTGCAGTTTTGGGACTCTCCCTACTCTGGGATCATTAGCCTGGAAAGGGCTGAGCCTTGGTCATCAGGTGGTGAGCAGTATTACTGTGTATCACTCATTTGTATATTTGCAAATTTGTATATATTACCATTTTCAATTTTATTGTAGTTAAGTTATTAAATTGTTCTTATCTCAACCCGTGACTCTGTTTTCCCTTTACCCCTTTAACTGTCTCCCCCATTCCCTGGGAGGGGAGAGGGTGAGTGAGCGGCTGCATGATATTCCATTGATGCTAGCTGGGTAAAACCACAACAGTCTTAGTCTCACTCAAACTTCTGCTTAGTATTCCTCTGTCCCTGTTTCCTTTTAACAGAATATTCAAAATGACCTGCTGTATCTTATGGTGATCTGCAAAGTGCAATCGGCTAGTCTTGGTGTTGTGGTGGTTTGCAGGGGTGGTCAGATGTCAGATCAGTTCTATATACCTTGTCAAAGGATTGCCTCTGAACAAGGCTCAGCATCCTTCCTACTAACTCTTGCCTTACAAGCACCTAAAGCTGAATATCCAGCTAGAGAGAGAAGAATGTCCTTTGATTTGAAAAGTAATCCTTCTGTTCCTGAAAGAGTTAATAAGAAAGACAGGGAGAGCACTGACTTTTAAAAAAATGAGTCAAACTGGGGAGTTTCTACTTGCAAAAGTTTTTTATGAAAGGATCATACCTACTCACAGATGGCCTGGCAAGCTGTGAGAAAACAAGTGCCATAACTCACTGGGAAGAGGCCAGCTTTACTTAATCCCACCTCAGGGGAGATTTCGCTTGGTTTATTTCAGCACCGTCCATCAGTTCAGTGGTCTCATAGGACAAAGAGCAGAAAGTTTAAAGATTGATTGGATCTCTAGGGCCTCAATTTAGTTGTCTAAATAAAGGCATCTCTCATTTTGCCTGAGATGTTTTAGGATATCTGCGACATCCATGGTGTCTGTGTGATATGTAGGATCTACAGGTCACCAATGCCCTTCTGGAAGAGCAGCTGGAGATGAAGCAAAGAGACCCTGCAACATTCAAAATGGAACTGTGACAGCACTTAGACAACCAACTTGAGTCTTCTCTGTCTCCTTTGTGAGGGTTGAGCTGGAAAAAATACCGCATACTAAATATCTGAACAGGGAAAGTGAAAGGAGGAAAAAGAAACTATGAGATATAAAAGGATTTTGCTGGGTGCATTAGAAGAACTTGTTGGTCACAATTTGGCAATGAGGTCTGTGAGGAGGTGTCCATTCAGGATAGAAAAGCAGAACAAAACAAGCACCCAAATGTCAATAAACTGGTGCAAGTTCAGCAGAGGGCCACCAAGGTGGTTGGGGACTGAAACAGTTGCCCTATGAGCAGAAGTTGACAGGGATGGTGTTTTTCAGCCTTGAGAATAAGAGCTTCTGGGTAGATTTTCTTGCAGCCTTTCAATACATAACTGGAGATTATCAAGAAAATGGAGTCATGGATAAAGCCCTGAACATGGTCTGAATTCAGTGTTGAAATACTCTGTTTTGAGACGGAGGTTGGACAGGAGATCTCTAGAGGTCCTTCCTAACCTGAATGATTCTGTAATTCTTCTGAAGACCACCCATTCCTCCATATGAAGAACATCTGCAGAAGTTTCCAATTAAACAATTGAAGATTTTCTCTTATGAATCCATTAGGGGTAGGTGTGCATTATGTTCAAACCTAGAGAAGAACTTCTAGTTTTATTTTCTCCAAAAAGAATCCAGTTAGTGTGAACTGAATAGGAACTGGAGATTCCCTCCAAAATAATACTACTGATCCCAGTCAAAATTATCATGTAGATGGAGCCTAGTTCCTCAAGTTCAGCTAAGTTATTTCTACAGTCTCCTAGATTTAAATCAAGCTTAAAGTCTGGGAAATGTGCATAACATGAGACTAATTTTTTTCAATTACTATTTTGTCATGAAGCTCAGACGGGAGATTAACAATTACTGTGTTTTAATCACTGCCATGTTTTTGTGTGAGAGCCTGTATCTCTGCATCTTTGCTTGTACTTCTTATGTTTTACTCTACAAAATCTTCTAGGAAAGGCCACCTTCTTGATTGTGCATGTGCAATACCTAGAACAATGGAGCCTTGGCCCATTTCTGAAGCTGACAGATACTTTTCCAATAATAAGAACAGAAACCAACTGTATTAATTAAATAGTCTCTTAGGCACACCAAAGGTCCCAAACTCATTAAACCCTCTCTCACTGAAAAATGCTTTGAAACTTTGTAAAAAACCAAACATTTAAAAAAAGTAAAAAAAAAATTTCTCTTGCATAACTCTAAGATTAGTCCTGTTTTGCTGAATAAGTGCAATTTTAATAGAAAATATTTAATTGTAACTTAGAGGTTTAAGATGTGATTTTGTTCCTAGTAAAAGCACGTTAACCAAAAGAAAGCCCAAAGACTTTTGACAAACTCAGGTCCTACCTTCCTCACTTCTTTTCTCCCTCCCTCCTCTTCTCTCTTCCTCTTCCCATCTGTCATTATCCCCAATACCACTCTAAAACTGTGTAACTTATTTTTCAAGTGCTGAGGGATGAGAGCTTTTAACTGTGTATTATCCTATACAGAGAAGCATGCTATTATTTTGCTGGTTAGAATATGCACTGCAATTAGTTTCATGGATCTACTTATCTCCAGCATCTGGAGATTGTAACTGAAGTGCAAATGAGAGTACAACAGAAACATATTAATTAAGTACTAACCACAGGCTTTGGCTCTGCTATAGGATGCACTAAACAACACATACGGAATATAGGTCAGAGAAGCAAGATATTAGATTACTTCTGAGTGCAAAAAGAATGTATTTGATTTTAGTAGGGTATTGCATATGCAACTCATTAAACTGGACTTTGAGGAGTTCTGCTTCCATAGAGGTGATAGATCAGCAGTACTTGTTACTCCGAGGAGCATATAAGAAGAGAAAAATCTACAGCCTGTTTTGTGTGAAACATTTTGGATTTACTTACCTGATGCAGCAGTAAACAGTATTCTAACAATCTATGCACAGACTGAAAACTTTTTGCTTAGAGGGTTCAAAATAAACAGTGCTGATATGCAGGTCCCCAATTAGATGTGGAGTTTACCTTTTCAACTCATGCTCGTCTGTCTAATAAGCTGAATTCCTGGAAGGTTTGATGTGGTTCATTAAACACTGCAGGAAACCCACAAACAAGAAATAAATGTCTTTGTAACCTGCTCAGTGCCATTTTAGTATGGTTATAGGCAATGACTAAACATAATTCAGTGAACAGTGAAGTATTTTGTGGTTGAAGTTGCAAATGCTGAATATCATAGAATCGTAGAATGGTTCAGGTTGGAAGCAATGGTTAAAGATCATCTATTTCAACTCCGATGCTGCAGGCAAGGACGTCTTTCATTAGATCAGCTTGCTCATCCAACCTTGAACACTTACAGTGGTGAGTCATCCAGAAGTTCTCTGGCAAACCTGTCCCAATAAAAGATTTCTTCCTTATGTCCAATCTAAACCTATCCTCTACCAGTTTAAAACCATATCCCTTTTTCTGTCACTACAGGTCTTGGTAAAAAGTCTTTCTCTTTCTTTCTTATTGTCCTGGATTCGTCTGGGACAGAGATAACTTTCTTCATGGTAGCCAGTGAGAGGCTGCGTTTGGATTTATGCTGAGGAGAAGGCTCATCACATGCTGATGTTTATTGTTGCTACCCAGGACAGTCAAGAACTTGTCAGGTTCTCTGCTGTGCCAGTGTCTGCAGGTGCAGGAGAAGCTGGGAGGGAGCACAGCCCCAATTACTAGCCTAGGATTTGGCCTTAGTTTTAGGATTGAGACCCAAGCTGGCCAATAGTGTATTCTATATCATGTACATCATGCCGAGTATATATGAGGCTCTGTCTGGAAGTGTTCTCTCTTGCTCTGGGTCTTTTTGTTCCAGATCATCTCACTCTCTGGGTTGCCACTCTCTCAGGGTCATCTTGCCCTTTTGGTCAGCTCTCTGTCTCTGTCTCCTGTTCAGTTTTTCATCCACTGATATGTCGAAGTCCTTCACCACAGGACTGGTCTCAATCCATTCTTCTCCCGGTCTGTATTGATGTTAGGGGTTGCTCCAACCCAGTGCAGGACCTTGCACTTTGCCTTGTAGGAGGACTTCATGAGATTAATGATACAAAATCACACCTACTGGAACACCACTAACCTTTTGAGAGATCTGTTCTTGAAGGACCTCACCCAAGAAAAGTTTTGAGAGAGTCGAAAACAGCTACAGTCTGGTTAGGGACTGTGTCACTCTATTATACACTATTAGATATTCTCAGATAACAATGCAGTGATTAGAAAAGGTGGGAAGGAAACTTCTTTTAAGGAGGATATAAATGGGTGCTGAATAACCTTTTCCACTACTGACTTCAGAAAAGAGTAATGTTCTGTAGTGTGACCATTAAAAATAAGTGAGGTGTTTCCACTTATGCCCAAATGCCTGTTAAAAATTATTCCTTCATAGTGAAAACCCAGTGGGAATTCCTGGGAGTCTTAGTCCATGGAGAAAGAGAAAAGCAGGGTCATCCATAGGGAAGCAAGGGAGCAGATAGAGGCATCATCTATGTTCTGATGGATGATACAAAGTGAAGAGCTAAAAAAATGCAGTGAGAGACTCAGAGCCAGGAGAAAATTTGTTGAAGGTGTCTAAAGACATCTAAGAAAGGTGCCGGTTCTGGAATTACATGACATTATCCCTTTTCCTGTCCGTGTACTTTTCTGAGTCTAATGATAATTAATGTCACCTCGAGGTCACAAAGCTCTATGACCCATATTCGTTTGCAAGCCTCAGTAGGGAAGATCAGTGCTATTCTTCTATTCACTGTGAAAAAATACAGAGAAATAGTAATAGAAAATACTGAAATACTCACTGATTTTTATTTTTTTTTTTGTACAATTCTGGTATATAACCACTAAGTCATAATATTATCTAATCTGGGATTAATGTGCATTTATCTTAATGCCAGGATATGTGCTTACTTGATCAAATAGAAAAACAAAGGCTCTGTTGAATTTTAAATAATATTTTGAGAGCAGTAATCATTCTACTTATTCATAGATTATAGGAATAGGCAGATGTAGGCCATCTTGTCCTCTGCCTATTTATTCTTTTATCTTTTTTCTGTGGCACTCACAAGTGTAGTTTCTAAACACAACTTATAGCTAGCAAACTGGTGATGCTGTTTTGATTTTCTAAACTCTTCTCCATCATAAATGTGGCAATATAACAAGAAAAGACTGATGGGTCACATTAACACTTTGGTTTTTTCTATTAACATGGGCCAAACACCTCTTTCCACCCTGGGTCCTGGCTCTGGGTATTAGAGAAGTATCTGGAGCGCTCAGACAGGACTCAGGCAGACTGTAATGTGCTACGTACTGTAGAAATAAGTAGGGAAAAACAGCCCATATGAAGAGTCTCAGTGTGTGAAACTGCAAGAAAGCATGCTTTGTTTCTGCTTTACAGGTGACTATATAAAATGTAGACAATTTAAAGCTTCTGTACTGGCATCATGCTTGAGGGCTGTGGTAGATAAGAATTCATCTTTATAAGTTTTTAAATCATATTCTATTTCTGTATAGTTTGTGAGTCTCTGTGTGTGTGTATCTGTGTGTGGTGCACCAATTAACAAATTTGTATGGAACTGCCATAACGTTGGGAGATTTCATCCTACAGCAAGCAAGTGAAAGATTCTTACTTCTCTAAATTGTATGTCTAAAGAGGAAAGATGAAACTGGTAGCTAAACTGCTAGTCAAGGGATCAGGGAAAGAATTTTTGTTTCTAACCTCTGTTGCCGTTTGTTTTCAATATAATCGACAGGTGAGTCACATTGGGATGATTTTTTTTTTTTTCTTAAAAGTTATTTAGGTACCTGGGGAGGGGTTTCAAATGGAGATAAAGCCATTATCATACCTTATATATTTTTATGAGGACATGTATATTAAATGTTATATACTCAGCTAGCTAGTGAAAAAAAAAGTTTCTATAAAAATGAATTGACTGAATGACAACTAAAGAATTACTGATGACATTTTCCTCTAAAAAATGTCACACACTTTTCAAAGTGTAGGCTTTACAATCATTGACCTGTTGGACATAAATTATACTGTAATTTTGTCTTTTTCTAATTTCTGAGAAGGAGCCTCTGCATTGAGGATCCTATCTATAGAGATATCACTTTACTACTGGCCACATTTCTGGTCTGACTGCTCCGATGTTTTCTGATGACTCTGGATTGTTCACATTGCATTTCAACTGTTTCCTGCACAACCATACAGTACTCAATTTTCAGTTAATTTTATTTTTTTTTTCCATAGCTTGCTCTTCACCTTCATTATCAAGAAGCATAAGCTTTGTGTTGAGGCGGGTTTATGTGTTGTGTGGCATCAATGATGATAATAATTCCTTTGCTGGTTTCCCATCTGGTAGGGTTGGAATATGTGTGGACAAACAAAGCATGGTCAGGGAATGCTCATTTGGAGAAATATTGTGAGAGTCCAGCCATTTCCTAACAGTCTCCTGTGGTATCATCTAGCTAATTAAAAACATTCTGTGCTGCACATTTTAATAGGAATCAGAAGAGAAGCAAGCTGGCTGCTGCGTGGTTGAACTCTGAGAATCAGTGTCCTTTAAACGTATTGGCTTGGGACTGCATGCATTAAAAGCCAGTTTTACATCACATAAGGAAATGCTGTCAGAGCCATGTGGTCACTTCTACATTGTTCCTTACAGATTTCAATTACTTGTCTCTTCTCATAGTGTTGCCTCCACTATTGCTTCTGGAAAGAGAAATCTAATGTTCTTATAACATAAACCTGAACATTTTTTTCTTTTGAGGATATCAAAATAAAGATTGAGTCTGGTTTAGGTAACTTGTGTATCCTCCCTTGCATCTGATGTATCTGATGTATCAGCTGAATTTCTACAATGCAGAAATTCTGATTTATTTTTTCTTTCCCCTGATGTCTGTAGATCTTCTACTCTGGTTATAGTAGGTTTTGCATTTTAATTCTTATTTGGCACCTGGCTAACCTTTTATTATTTACAAGCAGTAAGATGTTTCTTCCTCCTACTGCTCACCACTTTCCCTAATCTATTTCAAATATAGTCAGTCTTAATATCCTCAAAAACATAAACTGTGTCTCAGTGATCTCTGTTTTTCCACAGCTCTTGACTTCAGGCCTGCTGTATTGACAATGTCAACTTCATTACCCTTTACTGTTTCCACATTTAAAGCCATACTTTGTCTTCTGCTCTTGCATCCTGCATGCCACAACCTTAGCTGAGTCTCTACTTCATTGTGCTCCACTCTGTTGTCAGGAAACGTACATTAAATTTCTCTGTTTGCTTTGGTCCTAGATAAAAGGAGCTAGGTCCTGTTCTTTGTTCTGTGGGAAAATGACAGGCATGCATGGCTTATGTCCATCTCACCACATTCTCTTGACTAAAGTGTCTTTTTCTGAAGATCATAGAATTATGGAATGGTTGGGGTTGGAAGGGATCTTAAAGAAGATGGGGTGGTGTCATACATGCCCAAATGATAATTCCTGGCTTGTGGTATCCCAGCACTGTGCCTACTGACTGTTTGACAAGGTGCTGGTTTTACAGCTCAGATGTGGACCAAGGAGTTTGCCGTGGTCTTAATTACATTCACTCTGGCCACATTAAAAATGAAGCAGAAAGAAGTTACACAGCAAAAGAGCTAATATCAGTCTCTTAAATACTTAATCCATACCTAATTATTGAAATATGTCTGTGGTCTACCATGTGATTCTAGCCCTGTCTGGCATATCGAATCACATGGCTGGAAAGCATCCATGGGAACTAACTCCCCAGAGAAAGTTCACAAGCTTTGTCTGAGCCTGGGGGCCTCATGTGATGACACCTTTTCTCCCCAGATGTGTTTCAGAGCCCATGGGGATCATGCAAGGGGTCATGAGGAGGAAGTTAATGGCATGTACGTGGTGCTTAGTGCATGAGATTTGACAAGTCTAAATTATGGGATCTGACACTGAGAAGTTCATATATCCAACTGAAACTTCTGCATGACTCAGGAGGAGGAAGGTTCTTGGTGCCACACAGAATCAGCCTCTTTCTGAATAATGGAGAAAAGTACAAGGTCACTCACAACTGGCAGAAAAGGTTTCTTCTGAGACCTGAGCACTCCTCAGAGGCCTGCTGTCTAGGGATTGGCCTCCTAGAAAGGCTCAGATTTCACAAGTTAAACAGATAGAGGACTGAAAGTGCCACGAAAAGTCATGAGGCCATAGGGCAGGCAGAGTGTGAAGGACTCTTGTGGAGTTACACAGTAACACACAATCAGACTATATTTATCTTGATGGTTGAAATAAAGAAACAGGGTTCAGGATTACAACAAATCAGGCATGCAGAGGAAGTTAATACCTTGGGAAAAACTGTCAAATGTAATATTTTTTTCCCACACATTTTGCTGTTAAAATGCGCCCTTTTTTTTGCATTAAAGGGAGAGATATCTTTAAGAAGTAGAATAGATTATCATAGAAAATGCCCAAGGAGTCCAAATATAACATGATCATAGTGCAAGATACTCCAAAGTGTAGAGACCAAGAGTGATTAATTGTTATATGCGTTGAATAATGATTTGGGTGCAGTAATTAAATCCATCAAAATCCACTTTATTTCTTTCCAATAATATGCAAGCTGATCTAAGTTTCCTAGAGCCAGGATATATCACTGCTCTATATTTAAGCCTTTTGAGGATTTTCACTCTGAATATGTTCCATTTAGCAATTAATGATCCTTTTTTCTTTTTTTTTTTTTTTTTTTTTTCTGAGACGGTCTTTCAACTCCTTCTTTAAGTGCATTGACAACGTGAAACAATCTGATCTCTGTAAATGCTTCTGCTTAGAATACCAATTATATTGTGCTACACCCACCTATAATATAAAATAAGATGTCCTGAGTGTGGTCACAGTGCTCATTGTAAGACAACTGAAAGGAGAGAAACGAGATGGTTTTGTTTCAAAAATATCAGTGGAAGACTAGTATTTATTACTGGTTGCATGAAGATCTCCACGGCAGCTGAGAAGTTTTGAGTATATGCAGTTGAGAATGTAGCATTCTGCTGACAGTGTTATAAACTTTTAAACTAAATGTGTTCAGCTGGACCATGCACTGCTGTTGTATTCCAAGGATCTTGCAGAGGGAAGGAATTTGGAAGCTGGGCATATCAACAGTAGCTTGGTCATCAGCTGAAGGTCTCTTTGACCAGGGACATGCACTGCAGGCAGTACTACTGTCTGGAAGATACTTGCAGAGGACAAAAGTTATTTAGGAAGTGACAAGGGCACTCTGCACACTTTGAGTCTGACTCAGTTAATGATGTGTGGGCATCTCGTGCTGAGATGCTTTGGAGTATCTGAGACATTCACATTGGGTCAACAGCAGAACCCATGGGGGCTATGTAATCAACTGGAGAAGCAGCTTGAGGTTGGGCAGGATGTGCTAGCATCTTAAGCGGCACCAGATGTTCATATGTCAGTAACTCAACAGGATCATTTTACTTTTCTGAATCTGTATTTCTTGTTAGATCTAGATCCTGGCTGCCATAATCCTTGCTCTCTTCCTAAGGAAGATACATGAGGCTAATTCTCCCATTCATTGCCTTTCTTGTTTCTTATCCTGGTTGCACCCTTCTCTGAGCAATGTCAGTACATTAATCTTACAGGAAAGTATTCTTTTTTTTTTTTTTTTTTTTTTTTTGTCTTATGGATTATGATACAATAAGACCTTTATAGAAAGTCTCGCAAGGAAGAGGGTGGAAATGTGCAGCTGTCAGGGGAATGCAATGACCAGTAGTGGTGCTGCCATAGAAACATAGCCTATGGCTAACAAGAGTCACATCCTACCAATAGATATTTAATGAAATTTTGGTAAAAACAGGCAAATCTGTTATTATAAACACAATCTATGTTGGTCAACATTGCAGCTAAGAATCTGCTACTTATTTCTTTTTAGTGGTGGTCACTCTGCCAGTGCAAGTATTAGTATATTGGGCTTTTTAACATGGTAAATACCACTGGTCTAAACTTCATCCAAATTAAAATTTTTGACTTAGAAGACTGCTTAAAGGAAGAATTTGGGATCACAACCACATAATTTAAGCACCTGTATTTAGACAGCGTGAATAATTTCCAGTGTGACAATTTAGAGTCCTCACATGGCAAGGGAGTTCTTGCTTCATTAACATTAGGTACCCACTTGTGCAAAAACAAATTAGAGGAAAATCTAGAAATTTTTAATGTCTCTTTTTTTATTATTAGTCAAAAAATGCTTTTTGTTTTACCAGCAAAATATGTAATATCCTGACACTTCAGGATAGATTGTACAAATCAGAAACATCCAAAACAAGACTTACTTGGACATTCACACCATATCTTCAATATTTTTTTTTCTTGTTTTTACATAACTATATGTTTTGCAATTACCATTACTTGAAAAGGATGTCACTTATTTAATTTAGAAATCAAATTGTGTTGATTTATTCACTTTTTTATTTCAAATGGTACAATTATGCAGTCTATAACTTCTGTCCAAAAAGGAAGTGATGCTTTAAAATATTTGGGACAACTTGCTTTCAGTCAGTCGCTCAGTAACAACATGTGTTAAAGTTAGCTACCTAAATCTGGGAACTGAATTGGTCAAACAATACAAAGAACTTAAGATCTAATCATGCATACCTGCTCAATCCACAAAAAAAGAAGCTGAATGACAATTTCTGTGATACATACACACTTTGTCCTCAGCAGCAACCCTGAGATTAAGAATGGGTATGCCTATTCTGAGAGAAGATGAAAATCGTGTTCTTATGACAGAGCAGAAAAAGTTTCATTCTTTCAGAAATGTGAGATCCAGAGCAACTGTTTTCAAGAAGAAATACAAAGAAGCAGCCTAAACATTTTAGATTGCAGAAACACCCGTTTCTTCCAGAACTTGATATCCTAAGATCCTGAATATGAGATACTACCAGAAGGTTGTTTAGGCATAATGTGCTCTTGGAGTTATCAAAATCATGAACATGAATAATCCTGGGGAAATACTATTGCGTGGAACAGAACTACTGCTGGATGCTGGGTGCAAAACCTGGGAGACTATGTGGCTACCCATTTTGGTTAGAGAGCAATTTACCTCATGGAAAATGAGGATGGGCTTATTCACATGAGGGTTATAATATCAGGGACTAGAAGAAAATAATTGGTGTGATAAACATTCTAGATATTTGTATACTGACATGAGAAGTATTAAGATAAACAAAAATATTTAAAAAGCTTTAATGCATAATCAGGGCCACAATTTAATTGCTGTAGCAGAGCTTTGAGGTAATTACAGATGACAACACCATTAATAGAAAATGACTGAGGATCCTTCAGAAAGAAAAAGAAAACAAGGAAAAGGGTAAGAGACACAGCACTGTGCACCAAGATTGTCTGTCATTAATGATGTCAGATACTTCTAGACAAAATTCCAGCAAAAGTGAATTTAAGGGAGAAGGACTGAAGGAGGCTTGACATTTCTTTAAAAACAGGTGAAACAGGTGTATAAGCAAACAATTCCATTGCACATAACGGACAGTATTTTAGTAAAGCAACAAGATGGTTTAAACATGAACTCAGATATAAAAAGAAACAAGAAACAGAAATTGAGATTAACAAAGATTAACAATTATAAAATGCAATAAAATAACTTGAAAATGTAGACAGAAAGTTGGAAATACCAAAGAAAAATATGGAGTGCATTGTGTAAGAGACATAAAGGGTAACAAGAAATAACTCTTTGAATAGTAAGAGAAACATAATGGAAAACTTTGATCTGATACTCAAGTTAATGTCATTCTCAACTTTCCCTGTAAAAGGTCAATGACTAGCAGATGTCTGGAAATACTAACACTAGCTATAAAAGGATCAGATTTCTGAGATTTCTGCTTTGAATAAAGAAAGTAGAAATTAAAGAGTAATTAAGACCTGATAAATTTTCAGTTAAAATAATCTCACATTTTTAGTAATTATCTCTACTTTAAGAACTGAAGAACTAAATAAGTAGCAATCAACAAGACCAAACTACATCATTACATCAAGCCACTGTAATTTTTTTCTAAGAGTTACAGGCCTTCTGGATAAACAGGATAAAATTAAATAGTGAAAAAGATGCCCTCAGAAGCTTCTAACAAACAAGGAATGGTAACATGAAAACATGGAATCACTGTCACATTAATTTGATAACCATTCCCATAAAATAGCTGTCAATTTCAAGAGAAAAAAAAATTGTGGATTTTTTCAGAAATCTACCTCGTATCTGATCAATGCATTCATTAGCGGTCTAAACAATGAAAAAAAAAAAAAAGTTCATTTTTTCAGTTTCCCAATCATATGAACCTGAGAGAGAAAACAGATACACTAAATGACATGATTAGAACTGAGAATAATCTTCAAAATTGGCAAAACAGTCTTGCAAAAAGAAGAACAAGGAAAAGGAATGAGATTCAGTGAGCAAGGACAAGTGTGAGAAGTTACATTTGGAAAAAAATAGTCAACTGCACAATTGTAGGATGGGATATGACTGCAGCACTTGTGTAGAAAGGGTATCTAGGAGTTAAAAACCACTGTGGGTCAAATATGAGCCTAGGGTGAAAATAGAAAACTTCATTTTGGGTAGCAGAAACCCCCAAAGCCTCTAAAAGATGTGAATTAATCCTATCCTCTTTAAGGTCTAGCAATGTGCAAGGAATGATGGAACTTCATGTTTTGGACCTACTAGTGTGCACTAATTAAAGATTAATGAAGAGAACTGTGCCAAGAGTAAACAGGAGCATAGAAAGCAAAGCAGTTGAAGAAAGATTGAACAGCTTCTTCAGTTGCTGAAATCAAAATTGACTGATTCCCTACTGACTGCTGTGGGAACTTAGACACCTTGCTCGTAAGAAGACATGCCTGCACAATGGACATCTAAATGCAGGCGTCTGAAATTTTTATCTGAATCACAACACAGCAAAATCTTTCCAATATAGCACTGGGACTGATTGCCTGGAAACTGTGACGTCTCCATCACTGGAGGTCCTTAAACAGGATTGGAAAAGCCTCTGTCAGGAATGAAGTAAGTGTGTAACTAATCATGCCTCAGGGCAAGGAGGTGAAATAAACTGTCTTTTAAATCCCTCTGGGAAACTGGGACTCAGAGCCTGAAGCCATTCATGAATTTAGATACCTAGATCAAATGTTCCTGTACTTCAGCATAGACAGTCATTGAATTAAAATCAGACATAATCCTGGGATCTCTCAATGACTCCTCCTGGGACCTTCTCTCCTCCATTGACTAAACAGAGAGAGCACTGGGAAATCACCCAGTTGGTAGGT
>NW_010138035.1:0-507 GCF_000699245.1 Pterocles gutturalis | reverse complement strand
GGCTAAAGCCAGTGTCTAAAATTAGCTGGATTAAATGGCACATAAGCTCCCTTTGATTTTTTTTCAACAATATTAACGCGTCCATGAATGTACATATTGAAGGGGGTGACTGCTTCCCCCCTGATTTAGTGCTCTGCATCACTTCCTTGCCTGGTGTCTGATTGTCTGCTACAATGACCCAGTCTGGCTCTTGATAGCTATGCAAATGCATCTTATTTATAGTCAAAAGTTAACAATCCGCTAAAAGAGAGCTCTTGAAGTCAGGACTCTCAGCTATTGCCTCTTGTTAATTGTAAAATGCATTTAAAACCACTCTGCATCCAAGTTTTTCTCCCTGCAGAATGGACTTACTATGCCACTAATTTCATGGGTGTTGTGAAGCAAAGAAGTGTGAAGCATTATTCCTGGAAGGAACAGACCCATAAAAATCAATTTAGCATGAGTGCTCTCTCTTTATCAATGCTACTGACACCAACTTCTTTTTCTTTATATATATATATATATATA
>NW_010138034.1:145055-145940 GCF_000699245.1 Pterocles gutturalis | reverse complement strand
TCTGTGATTCTGTGATTCTGTGAAGATAGAGAAACTGAGCATACTAACGTGACCTGTAGAAAGACACGTTTAGACATAGTAGGTAAAATGATCCAGTGAAGTCACAAAATTTTGTAGAACACTAAATACACCTAAAATTTACCAAAACTTTTGAAATTGACCTGCAGATGATTGACAGCCATCATGTACACCTAACAGACAGAGTATAGATATAGGTATTCTAAACAGAGTACTGGGGAAAAAAATAAGATTTGTATTAAGAATTTCATTTGAACCATTCTCTAAGATCATGTGGAATAGCATGTCAGGGATTTATGATGCAGTTATTTCTAACATTTGTCTGGGAGAAAGAGTATGAACTTTTACAGCTTGAAAAATATACAGAAAAGAAGTATATTTTTCTGGCTTTTTTTTTTTTTCCTTTGTTTTTGTGTTTGGGTGGGGTTTTTTGTTTGTTTGGTTTTGGGGTTTTTTTGTTTGTTTGTTTTTTAGAAAAGCATATTCCAGTGTAAAAAGTTTCCCATTTACTGTGTAACCATTGTAGCAGTTTTTGATGCCATGTTTCTATTCCTCATCTGCAATGTTACTGTTATCTAGAAGTGAGACTAAAACACAGCTCTTAAAGTCATTTTGTGCTTTTAAGACTTGATATTGCTTGAAGTGTACATCCCTGTCCAAGCTAAGTTCTGCAAACTAATGTTAAGTAGGATAGACATCCAAGATACTGAATATTAGAAATTTAAATAGATTTTACATTCTAAGAATGAGTCCATGTCTGTTATACTATAAAATATTTCAGGATACTTTCAGTATTGCAATCTCTCTGTAACAGTAAAATTCATTCTATTCCACTCTGCAGGTCCAAAGTAGCTGGAGTTTTTTCTT
>NW_010138034.1:56947-145038 GCF_000699245.1 Pterocles gutturalis | reverse complement strand
CAGCAGGAAAGAACAGGTGGATTAATTCAATTTAATGGAAATAAAATGACATCTTTCATGACACAGATACATTTTGAGACTTGTCACAGTGGGTCCAGGAAGGTAATGCAAAGATTAATCCAATGGGGTGCCACATGAGATGCATCCTAAAAAGGTAGTTCTTCTGCACAATGCATGTTTAAAAGTATACATGCATTCAAGGAGCATTTTCAAATCTCTGCTTTATGACTTCAGACTTTCTTTTAGCTGAAACAGAGGCTTGGGACTTTTGTCTGAACCCTTATCTCTTGTGCTGTGTACTGGGCTATATGATGTAACTTGCATTACATGTTGTCTGGAGGATAATTTTGTTACTTGTACTGCCATAATGGATCATTGTATGCAGTCAGATTGTTGAGCCTACTTGAAAAGATAAGTGTGGATCATTCTTTTAAGTGTCTTAGCTGGGTTTGTCCCAGTTAACATCACATACGAGATACAATTTTAGAGTGATTCAAGTAAACTGAAACTTACAGACTCTTTAAAAACTACATTTTAGTGCTTGTGGAGTGTGTTTCAAAAGCCCAAGATAGTCCCTGGGTAATATCACTTTTCCCGAACTTTTCTTTCAGCCTGTCTGTTTTCTGAAGTCATTTCCATCAGGATATTCAGATTACATAGCATTTATCCATAAATGTCATTTAACATTAAATTCTACACCAGTAAAACAGTAATTAAGAAAGATGACACTAGTTTGTCATCCTCAGCTTGTCTGCAAGACAAATGATGGTGTTGACTATTAATTACCATTATCTGCTCAATAAGTAAAAATTTCAATGATTTGAACAAAAGCCACATTTTAAGAAGATTAATGTGCTTTTTAAGTCTCAGGGGAGAAAAGAAACTCTACTGTGAATGTACAAAAAGATATAATTATTAAAACCATTTTTTACTAAGGGTAAGGTGTATATAGTACAGTATTCTCTGGTAATTTAACTAAATGAGCTACCTGTTTTGTCTCTGAAGTACTTTATAATACTCATAGTTTGCAATTTCTTATTAAACTACAAAATTTTTGTGTTGATATCTGAATCAGTTTTATCTTTAAAGTACTCTTTAAGTAGTCTTAAAATATCTATGGAAAAAATGTGCATTATGATACACTTGTTTCTATTAGAGGAAAATCTGTGCTTCAAGCCACTTTATGTCCTTGTCTGTATTTCAAGGACAAATCAAGCAATTTTATCAACATTGCACCTGTTCCTCGATAGTTTCGGTATTTTGAACCCCCTCTGAGTGAATATTTATAGTCTTACTGTTCTCATCGAGGACTCTAGTTTCAATGCTGCAGATATAACAACTGCAGGTTTTTTATAGCCATATTGACAAGAGAGGACATACCATATTTCAATCTCACACCAAAAAAAGACAAACATATATAAATATAGTCCAGAAGTCTGTGACTAGCTGTTGGTCAAAACTGCTCTCAAACACTTACGTACATGGAGTTACACTGACTATTTTATTAAAAGAGCTCTAAGGTTTCTGTTTTCAATGACAGCATTGATCCTACAGTTCTAGAAATCAGGAAATGCTTGAGCCCTTCTTGGTTTCTTCCCATTAGCAAGGAAAAAGGGTGACATGAGTCATGTATTTTGTGGGGGTCATTTCCATTCTAGAATGGATATTAATGTTCTTTCCCTCCAAACTTTGGGGGAAAAGTACAGCATGTTTCTTTGCCCACAGACCAGTCACCTCTTCCTTCCATATCACCCCACACTCCCAAGTGTTCACTGTCTCTGAAAATCACACGGTTGCTTTTCTCCGCTTCTTACTGCCTCTTGGTTTTCCGATTACTTTTCTGTCTCTGACAGATCTAACACCCACATGCATGGAAGTTGCATGTACTAAGAATTAACAATGGTCTGTGGTGGCCAGCTACAAGTTAAGCAGAAATAAGTAACTAAATTTCCACGCTGCAACTTGTCGAGATGGCAATCCAAGGAAGAGACAGCCAGAGGCCCAGTAAATGTAAATGGGATGGTCAGCAGATGATGTTCTTACTGGAATGTACATGATCCCTAAGCTTGTATTAGTAAATGAGTTACTAGCTTATTGGTATTCTGAGGGCTCAGGGTATGGGCATTAGGTGTTGTCTATAATGTTGCAGTGTTAGCACAGTCTCTGGCATTGTTCTGGATTAGGCCAAATTGCATCTTAGGCAGATGACACCTTGTGCCTAGTTGTGGGATGATAGGGAATAGTCACCATTCCTAACTGGTATTTTGGATGCTGGTTAAGAGAGCTTACTGGATGGATGTCACCCGTGTCAAAAAGCAGTGTCTGACCAGACTTATTTACAGGCACAGATGTAGCTTATGAGTCCCAGTGGAGAACAAGTCCAATGCAATAAGTTGGCAGCTGCCCTGTCCTTCCGAGCAAAAGACATACAAGCAGACATATAAGATACAAAATCTGTAGAGACCTGAAATCAGCCCATATCTGTGGAAAAACAAAAAAACAAAAAAACCAAAAAACCAAAACAAAACATAACAAAACAAAACAAAACAAAACAAAAAACCCCAAAAACCCAAAAGAACAAAAAAAAAACCCAACAAACAACTAGAATAGCCAAGACCTTGGAAAAAAGGCTGGAGATCTATTTCCTGTTCAGGAGTCTCCAGCTGACAACCAGCATATGAAGTATGCCTTGTTTTAAGGCATTAAATCGTAGCCTGCTGTTTCATGAGATATTGTGTTGGTACAGCTAATCAGTCAGTTCTCTAGCCTTTGTGTTCATCACCATCTTTGCCCATACAACCCAGTGTGGGTTAAGAGACTCAGCAGGTATTAGCCTGCTCTGCCTCAGCTGCTCCCAAGCAAAACATTTTTAATTTCCTGTCCACCTTGCCTCAATTAATTGTGAATCCCATGCTTGTCGTTTTTAATGAGGTCTATGATTGACCTTGTGATTGATAATAGTGATTAACATTTTCTGACATAGCAATACATTAAATCCTGGGCAAATCATGCAAGCCATACAACCTCAATCCTATTTAGTCTAGAACTTAACTCATTTTTCCATTTTAGAGACTGTTTTCTCATTTGCTATAAAACATATTATTCTGTCTTTTCTGATGTATTCCCTATTCTTAGGAATAAAACTTAGCAAAATTTTTATGTTGCTTACTATACTTATTTATATAGCTTAATAATATAGCTTATTTACACTATAAGCTAAAATATACCATGTCTTCTGAAGAAACATTTTACACTCATTTGTTTTCCAATTAAGTGCTAAATAAAGACTTTTGTATCACACACCAAAAAAATCTCTTTTCACTTTAAACGTTCACTTCTGCAAATGTTGGTGTCAAACATCAGTAAATAAGACAATTATAAATATTTTTTTTTAAACTATCAATCCTTTAAATGTTCCCTTCTGTCCATTTTCATGGCTACTAAGGATAGGATGCACTCTCTAGTTATCAAAAAGTAAGTCAACTAAATTGGGCTTTGTCCATCCATAATCAGTGGAGAAAGACAGGCAACTCCAGAGGGTGATTCATTCTCTCCTAAAATAAAGGAGATGAATCACCTTCTGGAACTGCCTTCTTTTTACCCTTGATTGCAGAGGGAATCTTGATGAGTGCTTTATAAAAAGACATGATTATGCAGTCATACTAAATGAACATAAATTTAGGTTGTTGTCAAAAGTGTGATCCCACCTTGTTCTGTTGTCTCTGCTTATTTCCATACGTTTTTTGGTGTCATGGGAGTGAGAGCTGGGAAATGGTTATAAAACTGGACACAGATATGGATATGGATATGGATTTTTTTTTTCCTTTGGAGAAAGCTAGGTTTCATCCAGTTATATTTCCATGTGGTTCCCACAGTGATTGCAAAAACTTAGCACCAGCACAAGCATTTCTGGGAGCCACAACTGGCACTGCTCACTTTAAAGTTGCAGAAAAGCACTGTCTTAGATTAAAGTAACTATGTAACCACAGTCTTGGTAACACAATTTATATGCAAATACATTCAGGTGAAATTAATTTTTAAATCAAACACCATTCTCTTGCCTAAGCATAGGCGCCTAGTGCCAATTGAGACCATTTTTGATAACTTTAGTAGTTTTAATTTAGGATAAGACTGATTTAGACTCTTAAAGGTGGAATTGCAGCTATAGCTTCCACTAAGGAATCTATGAGAGGAATGTGTCCCAAAACCTGTAGACTTTTGTCATACAGGAAAATGGCTGATGCCAATCTTATTTTCTTTAACATATCCCCCAAACACTATGTACACAAAGGCTTCAAAGAACCCATTCCACAGTGAGTACTGTAGCCCTGGCTCGGGAATCAGTCTTTACACTTCTTACATGGCTCAGTGTTGCATATCATATGTTCTCTTTCCTGTCCAATAATGCACTTGTTGGGGTTTGTCTTCTGTCTCTTTCGATGATTGATGGTGGTATCTTTTTAGTGTTTGATATAAAATGAATTCTCAAGAGGCAAACTGGAAGGAAGGAATTGGCGCAATGGACACCTGGAATCTCATCTCGTACCTACACATACAAATGCAGTGGTGCCTAGCTGGGCCAAACAGGGTGGTCTGGCCTCTTCCATTCTTTTAAGATCTCTCAGTTTCCAAAAAAAGATGGCTGCATCCAGGGCTGTCACACTGGGAGTGGTCCCTGGCTCCTACCAGCTCTGAAGAGTGGTTTGTACATGCTGATGTGGGGCCAAGCCAGAGACACAGGCACCAGGCACCTTTCTAGAAATTAAGTGGTGTAGGCAATCACGTTTCAGTGCCTGAACAGGGCAC
Organism: Pterocles gutturalis; assembly: GCF_000699245.1. Taxonomy (NCBI): domain Eukaryota; kingdom Metazoa; phylum Chordata; class Aves; order Pterocliformes; family Pteroclidae; genus Pterocles; species Pterocles gutturalis. The sequence continues at coordinate 140,232 of NW_010138034.1, read as the reverse complement.
TGTTTGCCTTAGTTGTATAGACACAGCCTCAGAAATCTAGGTAAAAATCCTTGCCAATCACCAGGAAGCACGAGAATGACTGTCCAACTAGCAAGCTGAATTTGCTCTTCTGTTTTTTCAGGAACTGGGAATGAGAAAACTTCAAGAACATTTCAGAATTTATTTTTTTCTCAGAATCTGGTTTTTTTACTACCTGCAACATGTGGTGTAAGTACACTTTTTGTTTTCTTTTTCTCAGATGAGGGCATTAAAAATGAAACCCCAAGTTAAAATTAGTTGGGCTCTTCCTCAATCTCTCTCTCACACACCCAGGCACACAATGAATCAGATGGATTTAATTCAAACTTTTCTGAGAGATAAAAACTTACACTAAGCTATAGTGTGAAACTTCAAATTTTATTTGAGTAGATTTCAGCTACAGAAACTTAAAAAACATTTGGCTGGTCCTCTCAGTATGTGACCAGCTATGCCTTCCTGAGGTGCAGGAGCTCACCCCAGTGCCACTGTAGCTACGTTCACTGATAAACTGCTGTCTTCTTTGAAAGTACAAGCTGCAGAGTGATGGAGGCTCGTGCTCCATTAGTTACTCCCACTGAAACCTCTCCTGAAAAGAGTGCAATTCTTGTGGCATCCTTTCCCTCCAGCATGTCTACCACACCACACAGCTCGGTGTCATCGGCAAACTTGCTGAGGGGGCACTCAGTTCCGTTGTCCATGTTTCCCACAAAGATGTTAAACAACACCGGTCCCAGTACTGACCCCTGAGGAACACCACTCATCACTGGTCTCCTGATTACTGTCAGTAGATTAGATTTCTGGAGGAAATGGCTGTAAGTCCATTGATGTTGGCAGAACTAAATACAGCCCTTTAGTACTAATACAGAGCTCAGAGTACACTGTCTTTCTACTTTCTAATACATAATTCAACTGTGGTTTGTAAACTGACCAACTCCTTTTTACAACTAACAAGTATATATGTGCTTATTGGTTTAGCTCATTTTCCTAAAGAAAAAAGACTTACATACCATACATACTTATGTAAGAAGTTATGCAAGTACTTATGTACTTATAGGCTAATCTTTATTTGTTAGTGTCACTAGAATAAGGTTTTAATCATTTGGACAATTTTGACAAATTTCAAAGAGAAGAGGTTTTCAAGTTAATTATTCCTTGCAACTTTTGTGAAAAGTTAGGGAAGAACAAGGAGAAGTCTGCCATAACCCATTCTTTTTGAAGGTATCCAGCTGCACTTAATGTCAGCATGCACAGAAATCTAGACTAAGTATAGCATGTATTATGCTTTTCCCAGTAGAGTGTATTGGAGCTTGGTGAAATGCAGAGAAATTTTCTGAAATAGGAAAATCTCAGTTAATTCTTCATCAGACTAAAAGCCCCATACAATGCCACTTAAAACCAAATATCCTGTATGATTTTCTTTTTTGACAGTTAGGAACAATCTTTTCAAATTTTTTAATGAATATACATTATTAAGCTACATCTATATGACCTTTGTCATGTCTCCTCAATCATTCTTAAGTGTCAAAATCATTCACATCTTTATTGATCAAAGGATACCAGTGGAATATTTAAAGAATCAGAAAAATAGTATTTCTTCCATAAAACAAGGGATAAACTTGTCTGGCAGCATTAGCTAGAACTAGAGTTAGCTAAGACAACTGAAATAACATTTTTTTATTTTCCTCCTTCATGTGGTAACTTTGGGTTTTCTTGCAAATGTCTGATTTCTTGCAAGTTCTGAAAAATTGAGAGAGAAATTTTGTTGTGGTTTTTTTGGGGTTTTTTTTGGTTTTTTTTTGTTTTTTCAAACAGTCTGCAAAAGTCCTTTTGGCTTCATAAGTTCATAGAAGGGAGCATGATGTGTACTTTTACTATGTTGCATATCTTTCAAGCTGCCATTTTTAAACAGGTTTTCACAAGGTTATGCTTTACAGAATTTGAAGGCTTTGAAGGCTTCATAATAAACACCCATAGTTTTATTGGTATTTGGTTTTGAAAATTCAGTAATTGTATACAGTTCTCTGTTTGAAATCTTGAAACTTTTATTGCTTAGGGTATATATAGTGAGACCTTTTCTCTGCAGGAAGGAATGACAAGATTATCAGAAATAACTAGATACTTTTATATAACTATATGCTAAGTTACCCTTAGTGTATTACTATTCTTATAATTTTAAATATGAAATTAAAATCAAATGCATCCCAGATGGTTACCACGGGAGTCCTTAAATTGGACAGCATGTGAACGTCTTGTCCCAATCCAACTGGAATTTAGAGTGGCTTTTACAGGTACAGTATTTGAGTATAAAGTCATCATATAAGATAAATCTCAGGCTTGAATATTTCATAAATGTTAATTTGCATCTGATAAAAGGGGAACAGCATATCTATGATAACAAAGTTCAGGAAGTTTCCTGACATTTTGAAATCAGAACATCTATACTTAAGCTGAAAAAAATAAGTGACAAAGGATGCTGTGAGGACCAAAGGTTGAAGACTGAAGTGAACGTGATTTCATCACTGTCTCTTTCTTCATACTTTGTAAGACTGTTATTTCCATCACACAAATTTCCTAATTAACTTTCTGTATTTTAATGGCTCTGTAACTTCATTTACTACATACACAAACTACTTCTGAAATTGGGCAATACTGGTGAGCATATACCTGGGTGTATAAATGCCACTGGGCTTTTAAAGTAGGATTTAAACAAAAGTTAGACGGCTTAGACTAAGAAAAAATCCAGAAAGCTTGTGTTTCATAGAATCATAGAATGGGTTGGGTTGGAAAGGACCTTAAAGATCATCGAGTTCCACCCCCCCTGCCATGGGCAGGGACACCCTCCACTAGCCCAGGTTGCTCAAAGCCTCATCCAGCCTGGCCTTGAACCCCTCCAGGGATGGGGCATCCACAGCTTCTCTGGGCAACCTGTTCCAGTGCCTCACCAGCCTCACAGTAAAATATTTCTTTCTAATATCTAATCTAAATCTATACTCTTTCAGTTTATAATCATCATCCCTTGTCCTGTCACTACACTCCCTGACAAATAGTGTTTCCCCATCCCTCCTGTAGCCCCCTTCAGGTACTGGCAGGCTGCTATTAAATATCCCCAGAGCCTTCTCTTCTCCAGGCTGAACAACCCCAACTCTTTCAGCCTGTCCTCATAGGGGAGGTGCTCCAGCCCTCTGACCAATTTTGTGGCTCTCCTCTGGACTCTCTCTCCAACAGGTCCAGGTCTTTCTTATGTTTGGGGCCCTAGCACTGAACGCTGTACTCCAGATGGGGTCTCACGAGAACAGAGTAGAGGGGGAGATAGCTGGTCATGATTCGTTTGATGCAGCCCAGGACACGCTTGGCTTTCTGGGCTGCAAGCGCACATTGCCAGCTCATATCCAACTCTGTTTGCAAACAAGTCCAGCAGGGTGCCTTCCTCTAGTTAACTCACTCACCAGCTGTGTGTACTCTAGGAACCTCCTAGAATGTTTCCTTTCTGATGCATTTATATTTCAGTAGACACCTGGTAAATTGAAGATACCCATGAGAACATGGGCTAGCGATCATGAGATTTATCCCAGCTGTTTATAGAATATTTCAGATGGTGCTGGGAGAAGCACTCTGTAATTTAATGACTAGGATATTGAGAGTCAGAAAGAAGAAAAGAAGAGAAGGCATCCCAGGAATATGTTTCCTGCATTCACAAATATTTACTTAATTTAAACAGTCACTGTTTGTCATGAAAGACATACCCAGACCTGGAAGTAAGGAGAAGAGCACTATTCCCACCTTCAGGACAGAGTCCAAGGCACTGGCCTATTGAGCAACGGTCTGGTTTATAGTCCCTTGGTTCAATGCAGATTAAGTTTTAATCCACGCTGTGGCAAAACTTTAGTAAAAGTATTCACTATTTTCTTTGTTTAGATTTTCTAGGAAAAAGAGATTTACGAATTTAAATCCCTCAGGTAATGGATAGCCTGGAATTCATGTGTCTCACTTTGAAAAATGATCTAGTCATTAATGACTTTACAATACAGATGGATACAGGGGAAAAAAGGTTCGATATAGACAGATTATTTTTTTAAGATAACTAATCTAGAATGAACTGTTTAAATCCAATTTCCCTGACTCTGTAAAACAGACTGCAAAATTTTCTGATTTGATTCCTGCTATACCCTGACACATCAGAACATAGAGTTATAGAATCACAGAATGGTTTGGGTTGGAGGGGATGTTAGAGATCATCAAGTTCCACCCCCCCTGCCATGGGCAGGGACACCCTCCACTAGCCCAGGTTGCTCAAAGCTTCATCCAGCCTGGCCTTGAACCCCTCCAGGGATGGGGCATCCACAGCTTCTCTGGGCAACCTGTTCCAGTGTCTCACCACCCTCCTAGTGCAGAATTTCTTTCTAATATCTAGTCTAAATCTGCTCTCTTCCAATTTAAATCCATTACCCCTTGTCCTGTAACTGCATGCCCTTTTTAAAAGTCCCTCCCCATCTCTCCTGTAGCCCCCTTCAGGTACTGGAAGGCTGTTATTAAGTCTCCTTGGAGCCTTCTCTTCCCCAGGCTGAACAACCCCAACTCTCTCAGCCTGTCCTCATAGGGGAGGTGTTCCAGTCCCCTGATCATCTTTGTGGCCCTCCTCTGGACCCACTTCAACATGATCTTGGAAATCTGACTGTGGAAGACCATACCACCAATCTAGGCAAGACTCTTCCAAGTTAATTACCTTCACTATTGAAAAAGTGTTTGATAGGTCTGAATTTGTTTAGCTTCAGTTTCCAGCCATATATAGTTTTACTGATTAATCAAGAACCCTTTCAATGTAGTTTATTTCCCCACATGTATGCTTACAAATGGTGGTTGTTAGTCATTATCTTTTTTGGTAGATTAAATAAACTGATCTCCATAAGACTTTTACTGCATGATGTTTTCAAATCTTCTCATAGTACTTTACTAAACCCCGACCATTTTTCAACATTCATCTTGAATTGTGCATGTTAGAAATGATCAAGCTATGCTCATATTGGCCAAACCAATGCAAATGTTAAAGTAGTATAACCCCTTTATTCCTATCCAGTATGTGTCCCTTTCTCTTGTTCTGTAGACCAGACATCATGCTGTGAATTAATATTTGCTGGTTATTCACCATTACCACCAAATCTTCCAGGACCTAAAGATATAACTTGTTCTGTGTGTTTTGACTTTAAATGTCCGAATTAATGATTGTCCAGCTCACTAAATGCAGAATTTCAATGGGAATTATGTTTTTAACTTACATTATTGCTTATTAAAATCTCACTTGGTGCTTATTGGCCCCTTTTTTGCCAAAACAGCTTTGAAACTCTGGCATATATTTCCACAAAGAGTTAATACTTTTTAATTTCCTTAGATGAGATGCGAGGTGCATGTTGTAAAAAAAAAAAAAAACAAAAAGGAGAAAATTATCGTAAACATTTTAAAACCTGCTTTCTATATCCTCAATAAATTGAGGTTAGCAAGACTAATTCACAGGAGTGTTGTATCCAAATGCAATAGAAAATTCCCAGAACTCAGAAGTAGAAGCCGTTCACTCTTTTGTTTACTGCTCTTTGCAGGTACTCATGCTCTTTGCTGTCAAGAGGTTATTATGACCTTATTGAGATGTGAATGTCTGATAGAAGAGGACAACCTAATTCAGTACTAGAAGAAGCAATTTGAAACACAATGTCCATTAAAATAAATAATTCATAAAAATTTAATGATAATAAAAATCTAAATACAATTCTAGAAAGTTTTTAATCATTAAACCAGAGCAAAAACATTTATCCATATGCTATTGACAAAGCAAACTTTTAAGTGCTTTTGATGGCATTTTAAAATATTGATAATATTATAGATTGAGGTGGTATATTTGAGGACCCTTACAGGAACAGACCAGTCTAATATCCTCAGTTTATTCTGTTGCAGATAAGGTAATGGTATGAAAGCAAATAAAATGTTTGCATTCTTTTAATATGGGTAGATATTAAACATAGAAAGAGAAAGTTGTACTCTCTCTGGAATAACCATCTAAAGGTACAAACATCTATGTTCTGCACTTTTTCAACTTTCCTAGTGGCTCTTAGGGGTGTCCCAAAACACTGTACAGTGCTGTGGTCTTTGAGTGCCTTTGGCACTTCTCCGTTCAGAAGTGAAGGAAGGCAGAAAGTAGTGAAAGTAGCATCTCACCTTCTACTACTGAAATCAGAGTTAACAAAAAGCTGCTGTGCTCTACAAACACCATTGTCTCATATTGAGTATAAACTGGTAAGCATAGCCACAGGTTTGATATGAGGGGTGAATTCCCAAAACTTTTATTCAGAAGCTTTTTAAAGTTGAGGCAGGGAGAGAGGAAAAGGAAGGAGAGGAGAGAGTGACTCATATAGGGATGCTTTCTACAGTCAGTTGAATGGAAACCTCTGCTAGGAACTGGGAAACAGGGGGTCACGTATTTGCCCTGAACTAAAAAGAGCACAACTGAGCTTGGTCTTCTCAGCGTATGTTGTCCCTATTAGCAATTGACTGTTTTGGAATGGTTTTCTGATTTTTTGAGAAAGATTCCCAGTCTTCATAATGTATCAGTCTGGAAAGGCAGCATTTTCTTGAAATTAATGAAATGCAATGGATTAAAAAACACCTCCAACTGTGTAACCCATATTTCTGAGGTGGATTCTTCAGAAATATATCCTGTCTCAGAGAATTTAATCCTTCTGTATCTGTTCAGTCATGTTTGCACCCAGTATGCAGTAAAAGACTGGCCTACATTTGTTTTAGGGAGAAAAGAAGTACTATTACTTTTATTGTAATATTTAATATGAATAATTTTTATTAGAACCAATCAGAACTCTTAGGTTGGCTAAAGCAAAGTGAAAGTGATAAGTATGATATTTATGAATTTTAATATGTAAATATTATTTGACTACTTGGTTATTGTCTAAATTGTGTTAAAAACTTTGCCACCTATTATTTTTGTGCAATAACATTGGACTGTCTTTGCTATTAAAGTTTAAAAGACAGATTGTCAAAAGCAATCAGCAACTCAGCAACTCGTGGTTTGATATCAATATAAGAAGACAGATTGTCCGAAAAGTTCATTTCCATTTAAACACATAAATGAACCAGAGAGATATTCTTAAATATTCAACTCACAGCATGTCCCACTGAGAAGAATGCATCTGTTGAACTCATGCTCTTGAGAACAGATCTGCTTCATTTAGGTGCCTGTTTAGAGAGCTGAATTATTTTGGCAGTTGTGCAGGAATAAGAAAACCTCTCAGACCAAAACACTGTCCTGTTATGAAGGAGACACATAAATGATAAGATTCTCGTCTCTATGTTAACTTACTGCACTCATAATTACTTGCATCCTGCTTATACAAAACTAAGTGATAAAACAAGTAGTAAAGAAAAAAAAAAAAGGTTTAGATTTTCCCAAAATGTTTTTTTTCTACCTAAAGTGAATTTTCTCTCCAGTGACCCAATTTGCTGGGCCCCATGGCTGGATTTTTAGGGATATCTGCAATAGATTGAGTTATAAGCTCAGGGATACAAAAGCATTTCTTTCTTCTTAAGACTGCACCTTTTGAGATTACTGAATATGTATATGCAATTCCTTTTTTTTGAACCTCTGTGGATTTACTAAAAACTGTTTACCTCCTTGAATATACCTTTGTAGCTTCATAGATTTTTAGAGCAAAATGATCCTAGTCTAATGGCTTGTATATCACCTATAGAAACATTTCTCCAAGTCATTACTACCTTGGATGCATTTATTTGGAGTTTGTTCCAGGCAAGATCTTGGTGGCCCAGAGCTGTGTTATACGTTTCTGCCTCTAAAAGCGTGAGTGGCAGCTCCTATACAGGAGTAGGGGTATTACACATACGTGATGGACAGCCAAACAGACATAAAAAGTTCCTTCTCTTGACTGGAGGGAGCATGAGAGCCGCAAAGATCTTTAAAGATATGCTAGATTTCTGTTGTTTTCCCCATGTTCCATCTTGCAAATACTGGAAAACCTTCATTGTCTCAGAGAATCCTTTTCATCTTCAATTGCTCACTGAAATCTGCTTCAAGGAATGGGATGTAGAATTTATCTTGAGCATCTGCATTTGCATTGTCCCAGCTGGTGAGACAACTTGCACCAAGTGATATAAATGATTTCTGTATGTCCATTTGCTTTGATTTTTCACAGTACACCCATCTCCCATATCAGGATGGCATTGCTAACTAGCACTAATTGGATTTGGCTCTGGACTGAGTGGGAAGACAGACAAGTTGTGTCAGTAATTCTAGTTTATTCTGAACACTTCTTAGTAGAGCTCAAAGGAGAAATTTGAAGTTCTCTGTGCAGTGCTCCTTTTACCCAGATCACCTCTTGCTTAGATTTTTCAAGCATAAAACTCTGTGGGTGAAAATGCATATTTTAAAATCACTGAGAACTACTCAAACCTTTTTAGGAAATTAGACATGAACCATTGTGACAAATAAAATCATATTGAAAGTAAGGTTGAGGATATGCATTTTTAAATGAACGGTAAAAAATTAAAGAAGAGAAATAAGGTTGATTGAGAAAGTCTCCATTTTTGCATTAATTTAAAATTCCTTGAAGCCTGACACTTTAGAAAATTTTCCCTCTCTTCCCCATCCCTTTAACAGATAAAGGAGAAAAGTAGTAGAGAAAACTTACATTAGGATGTCCATTTCACAGCTGCATAGGTAAAAATGGAATCTTTCTTTGATATTTTCTTGTATTTTGACTTTTTAGTGCTGCTGTCATCAGATGTATATACCATGAACAGTGATGTAAGACATATAGAACTGAATTAAAAATAATGAGACTTTAATGTAAAGCTTTTTTGTTGTTCTTGCCTTTGAGTTGTTTTTTACTTTTTCTATTTTATTGTTGTCACATCATTAAGAGTTTATGCAGAACCTGGTGGACTAGAAATCTGCAAAAAACTTAACAGGAGTTACTTGTTTCTGGGAGCTGTCGTATAAGATAATACATGAGAAGCATGCTGAATCAAAACATTTAGGACCATTCAATTTTTTTTAGAAATACCACTAATGAATTTTTCCTTTGGAGCTGCCTGTCAGTCTCTCTCATTTGTACGGTTGGATTAGTTCTCTTCTCACAATCCCAAACGCAGCCCACAGTATTTGGATCCCTTGCCTCTCTCTCATACACTTGTCTACCTAAAGAGATGCCTGATTTGTTGCAATAAATATCTAGATATGCCCATGGGACTTCACTTTTTAGAATACGGGAGGTTTTTTATTCTTACTTGTTGTTCTTTGAAATCCATATATTTACAGCCTCATGACAAGTTTGCAGCAGGCTCTGCAGAAACAGGGGTCTAACGCATCCAAAAGAAGAAGCTTTTAGAGAACAGCAGTCAGGGAAAAGATAGGTGAGTTAGCCTAGATAAAGTCATACAATTGGATTTTTAACCCATGTGGAAATTAAGAGGGTAAAATGAAAAGGCAGTGGAGAGACAGAAGGAATGCCAAGGATGCTGCAGGCAGTGAGCATAGACTGTCCTGAGCTAGCACAGCCTCAGTGACAAATCCCCACTGAGCAGCAGCGCAGTCATGAGGATGTACCACTCCAGGACATGACCTGGCTCACACAGAACCAGCTTGGGTTTTCAGCCCATGGAGTAAAATTAAACTACAGCCTAGCTTATCCACCCACAGACGACTGAGAGTTGGCTAGACTTTTTTTTTTTTTTTTTGGTAAATATAATCATGAAAAGAAAAGGGAAAAGCTTCAGGCAGTGCATCCTGCAGGTTTCTTTCATGGCTGAGTGAAGCAGAGACTGCCTCCTCTAGGCTGTCCCCATTACCAGTGGAAAGCAAAAAATGGAAACCTGGATAGAGCTCTGAAATGCCACAGCTCAGCAAATCACACTTTCTTCCAGGTGTGAAAAATCAGACCAAGTTTTTCTAAGAGACAGTTACAAATACTTACTGCTTGATTATTGATAAAATGTTTGTTATCTACCAAAAGATCATTTTCCAAGCCTCATTGGAATAACTGGGACTTTTCAGGGTGTCTTCAAGTGAGCTTTGCACCAGGCCCATGCACAAAGACCAGAACCAGAGACGTTCACAAATATACAGATAACAAAAGTGAAAAATACTTTTCAGTAATCTTCTTAGCAATCATTTTCAAACTCCTGAAGTTCTTTAATTTTTACCTTGTCATTGGCCTCTAGCTCCAGTCTTTTGAGGATTTTCTGATGTGAAAAGACCCTCATGGAACTTGAAATTCAGCTTTATGTATGTTTAAGAACATGAAACCATTCAATCAGCATCTGTGTGCTTGTTTGCACAGTTAATTACTTCATTTTTTAGTACTTTTCTTTTTTACTGTCTTTTGGACAAAGTACTTGGTTTTATAGGCAAAAAAATCAGTTCACTCATGTGTGACATCTAAATATGCATCAGCTTAAAAGCAATTTCTTGTCCTCTTACAGGACACTTTTCACAACTTAAAACTTTCCCAAAATCCTGGCTAGTTCATTTATTCTTAATAACAGCTAAATAAATTCAGAGAACTTTTGTCATTCACTTTGGGTAACATTAATCCCTGTGCAGTGTCTCAGGACCAGAACACACTGAAATTGTATTAGTGCCAACCGCACATGGACAAATGTGCAGTCTGTCACTTTCTTATCCGCATATTCCTGTTCCTCAGAGCATATGGTTTAAAACTACTTTATCTACTCACTTCCCTCTGCTACTCTATTGTCATGGGCTGGATCTCCTACCACACCTTACTAGCTAACGGTATATTGACTTATTTTCTTCCCTTTTGCAAACTAGAAGAGCTGTGTTTAAGGTGGCTAAATGTGATCTCATTAGTGTTCAGTGCTTGCTATTCAGTGCTACATATTTTTGCTCTGATGTTGCCCCAGTGCTTATGAAACAGTCCTTTGAACTAGGAAAAGACAAATCCCAAGACTACCAGCCTTCTTGAATGATTTTTTCAAAGGACAAAGCACTTGATTCCATCTTGTCTGTTTTTTCTAGCAACAGCAACTGTTCCCTTTGCTTGTAAGTGGACGTACCGCTGCTCTCTCCACCAATGTGAAGATTTTTTTCTGCTGATTTGTGTAGCCTGAATCTGACCTCCCTTCTCTTTTCCCTCTGGTGCCAATTACTTCAAGCATTTTTGGAATGGAGTCTGCTGGAAAATGTGTGCCAACTAGGAAAACAATGATGCTTCCAACTACTTTCCCCACATGCTTCGAATACAAGCAGGTATTTGTTCTACTCTAGTTCCTGGGTTGATCTGTGCTTGGCACTGCTAGCATTGCCATTAGCACCTGTTTGACCACATGAGATGCTCAGCTAGGTAATATCTGAGAGAGCCTGATCTAATTTACTTTGAAAACACCAGTTTCTTCCTTACTCCTACTAGGTTAAACACTAAATCATTTGCAAAACTATGGCCTAATTCTACACCACGGAACTCAGTGAAAGCTTTCTCAAACAAATACAACAAATAGATCAGGCTCAAGATCCATCCCTTAGAAAGTTTATTTATATATGTATGCACTACGTAAAGCATCTTTCTGTTATGTTTGCTTCCAAGTGGTTTTTACTGAGGGATTTTTCTTTTATTGTCTGTTCATCTTTCTGTTTCCTTTGTGGAACTACTACATCTACTCTCTGCTTGTTGTCTACTTAGTTTTTGTTTGAGATTTATAAAAGTCCTCAGACTGAGATTTTTCCTTTAAATATTGTATTCTAAGTTGCTTCAGTATCTCTCTCAGACATGGAAATGAACACAGAAAGCTGAAATACTTGCCTGTATGTGACTGAATCTTTTCAGGAATATTATATTTACTTAGTGTAATCTTTATTAAAGCAAGAGAGATGGAAACACACGCATTAGGCAGGTCAAGGCAAGTTAGAGCTAAATTGCTTCTGCCTGCTTTTGCTTCGTGAATTAATTTCTCTTTGACATTCGTGTGTTCCAAGAAATCCTTAGATTCCAGGCAATCATACTTTTTGTGCAGGGCTACCTAAGTATTTATCTGCAAAGATAAATGCTGAGAACCTTTGAGACAGACTTCAAAAGTATGTTTGCCCTCCCTGTTTGGTAGAGAAATTGATCTATGCTGCATGATGTCTGTCAACTCTTCCCCTCCTCGTCTAGTGCATCATTCCAATTTATGGTACATTTTGAAAATATTTCTTGACCGTCTAATCGTTTTCAGATATAGCTTCAAAGCTTGGAACATTTAAAAGGCAATGTATATCCTAGGTAGCTTTGGTGCTGACGCTGCATTTGCCTTTTTTATACCCTTGCATATTGCTTTTGTGTTGCACAAAATCTGGCACCTATGTTCAGAATGGGCAGAGCCTCAGAAGGTCTATCTTTCAAATCCGAACATGGCTGTGAGAATGAAGGGTGGTGGTAGACAAGATGTTAAGATGAATCATGTCTTAATTCACACTTTTCCTTCATCTAGGCATTTGTCTCTTGGGATCTGTAGTTGTGTCCAACCTGGATATCATAGCAAGGGAGAGGTTCTGCTGCTGCTGCCAGGCTTTTCATCACCATTATGACTGCTCCAGCTCCCCTGCATGTGTGGCCACAGGGGTGCTTTCAGCTCAGGCACAACACGCTTATTTCGTGATAAGAGGAAAAACTATGTTGCACTTCAGCTCTAACCTTCCTTATGGTACAGTATATATGGTACTATATTCATTATAGTATCCGGTTAAAACTTGTGCAGAAGAAGGTTTACACATTAGAGTTTTTGAGGTACCAGAGGATGTAGTATGTCGGGGTTCAGGACGTTCCCACTATAGTTAGGGAGTGGGGGTGACAAGGCAATATCTAAGGACAATACTCTAACTATTGAACCATAAGCTCTGCCATGCTCTGAGGAAGAGACTTTCTATTCCTCCTTCGGAAGTCTAAGTCACTAGTGACCAGAAAGGCAAGAATTATGAATCTAGATGAAGAGCAGCGGAGTCCTCACAACATCAAAATGTGAGTCACTAGTGACTAGAAAGCTAGTTTATGTCATCTCCAAAGTGAAGCTGTCCTTGAATCTTTGGTGAATGCTGTAACTGCACAACTGTTATGCAGAAGATGGATATAACAATGTGCTGTTTATCTTTTTAGGACACTCAGTGGGATTTATGTATATTTTATTTCAATTGTATGACAGTGTATTCAAAACCACATTGTGAAGGAACAGTGGACGGGACATATATGTTCTTTTTCCCACAAAAGGTACTTCTGAAAATGTGAGCATAACTATAAATTCTGGTTAGAGAATTTCTGGATTGTGAAAGAAGGTGACTTCTGAGTTTCCTGTGTCTAGGTTAGGCAGCCCTGTAAAATAGGTGGACTGGATGATACTCTGGGGTGTATGAGGCTTTGAGTATCAGAATCCCCCTTTTGGTTCCAATTTCATAAACATAATCTCTGTTATTCTTAATAGCAATGTTTAACTCTAATTTGAATTTATATGTTAAAATAGGTGGACTGGATGATACTCTGGGGTGTATGAGGCTTTGAGTATCAGAATCCCCCTTTTGGTTCCAATTTCATAAACATAAATATAATCTCTGTTATTCTTAATAGCAATTTTTAACTCTAATTTGAGTTTATATGTGAATAGAGAAATACTAGGAAACACTGTCAGACATAGGACACCTTTGATCTTTGATGCTGTCCTCTGAAGATTTAAAACCTGTTGCAGGTTTTCTCACACAGACTAGAATTGCACACAGTGTTCAAGATATCGGAGATCCATGGTTTTATACAATGATGTGATTATATTGTTTTTTCATAGTATTAAATTCCCCCTAGATGCTCTTTGGTTTTGGATATTTCAAATTCTAAGTAAAAATGTGGTGCTAAGAAGTGGAGAAGAGGTAGATTCTGTAGGATGAACTGACAAAGCCATTCAAATCTTCTTTTTTGAAAACATTTAGTATTGTTTATTAATTTATTTTTATGACAGTATCTTCTACTCTATTAAATGGTAATAGAGCTTTAACAGAAATTTATTGCAAAGCAATAGTATTTACTCTACCATGAAGAAGTTTATCATACAAAACTCATCACAAAATGATAGGGCTTAGTGTACTGGTGATGTGATACTAATAAAAAAAATAAATTTACTTGGAATAATAAAAGATTTTATTTGGAATCAAGAATATAATGGGATTTTTTGCAGATACCAGAAAAGAGTTTAGATCTCTAACTGAAGTGAGTCAAATTTTGTCACTGACTTCAGTTCCTGATTATTGATCATTATATGTGATCTCTATTAATGGAAAAAAAACACCTCAGAGAGAAACTCAAGTCAGGTAATCCCTTGTATGTAACCACTAACAGGTGAAGCCCTCTCATAGGAGAGGCAGGACAGCACTTGGCTCAACATCATTTCAACTTTCCTAACACTGAAATGAAACAGAAGATATAGCAAAGTTATTTCTACTCTAAATCTGTTTTGAAGTTTGTCCACTGCTTGTCACCTTCCTACCCAGGTCGATGGTTGAGCTGTGCATTCATCTGTTCTTGACCGATTACATTACGAAGGCACCCAGGAATGAATACAATCTATCAAATCCATTTATGATATCCAGGAATTGTTGCCATCTATGCCCAAAAAGCATATTGTAATGGTAACCCTCAGGGACAGGCTCTGCTACCAAATCCGTGGGAACAGAGAGCTGCAGAGGATTTGAGGAAAGGGATGGGGCATCCACAACTATCAGAGTACAAGAAATAGAATACACAACAGAATACAAGAAGTGTTTGGCCAGGTATATGGAGGGGTAATTTGTGTACCTACTTTCAGGATTTTTTATTTAGATATTTTTTATTTTCTAAATAGATTTAAATTTTCTGTGGAGACAATATTTCTGCTACTGATAACCATAGGAGTATATCCTTCAGACTGTTTTTGTCATCATATTAATAGTGGCTCTAATTGTAAGTGGAAGGGACAGAAAGAACACAATAAACAATAGACTTTCTTAAGATAAAGAAATATTGTTATAGTGTTGGCATATAAATAGTATTATGATTAGGTTTGAAACAAAAACTACTGAAATTAAAAGAAGTATTTAGGATCTTTTAAAGCTTTTACTCTATGGTCCTCAATTATAATGTTATTGTTCATTTAAATTTCTTTTTTTTTTTGTTGTTTGGTCTCAGGGAACAAGTGCTTATATCCCTCAACAGTTTTAGCCTTTGGATAAATAATCACCTTTAAAATAGATCCCAACCACATTTACTCAGGAAAAATAATTCATTATGGAACCTCTGGAACAAAAAATAAATGTAAAGTAGGGGAAAAAAGAACAATTACAGATTACATGATGTTCTGTTTCTATAACCCATATTTTTGTGTGTGTGAGTAGAGGAATCCACTGAATGTGATGTGACACTCCATGTAGCCATAGCGTACTACTCTCAATTAAGGAACACCTGAAATTGGAGAAATGGTTCCAAAACACGAAGGAAGCCATGGTGAGAGAGTCATACCTAATTCTTTCTGTAGAACTCTGTCTTAAGCAGCAAAATGTTCAAAGAATATTACTAGTTTTTGCATGAATTTATGATAAATCAAGTGAAAGGTTGATGAAAGGAAGGATTGGGGTAATGTCATGAACTTTTCCTTCCTTGCTTTGTGGAACATTTTTACTTCACCTTTCTTTTAGGAGTACTACCTGTGCCAAGCCAGACAGTCTGACAGGAATCACAGAGAATCACACAGAATGGCTGGGGTTGGAAAGGACTTCTGGAGATCACCTGGTCCAACATGCCTCCTCAAGCAGGGTCACCTAGAGCTCTAGAGCTCGTCACCCAGAACCATCTCCAGTTGGGTTTTGAATATGTCCACGGGTGGACACTCCATATTCTCTCTGGGCACCTTCTGCTAGTGACCAGCTACCTTCACAATGAAAACGTGTTTCCTGATGTTCAGACAGGACCTCCTGTGTTTTAGTTTGTGCCCATTGCCTCTTGTCATACCACTGGGCACCACTGAAAGAGTCTGGTTCTGTCTGCTTTGCATGCTTTCCCTTCAGGTACTAATGAAATCTCCCCTCAGCCTTCCTTTCCCTAGGCTGAACAGTCACAGCTTTCTCAGTCTTTCCTTGTGAGAAGTGCACCAGGAAGGTACAAGGAAAAAACCTAAGTTTTGTCCTTTTCTCTCTCTGATCCACCTTGTATCTTGTTGCTTGTGCACAGATTTTTCAGGCATGTCACTTCTACAGCAATTCTTTTAAAATCTAAACAGATTTTCTCTCAACTGAAATAGTTGCAGAAGTGCTACAGATGTCTTTTCAAAGCTCTTCATTTCTCTGACCTCTACCCTTTCATCTAAAATCCCATTAAATTGTTCTTTCCTTTAAACATTGTTCTGTTTCTGATGGGGTACTTACAGGCCTGTGAATCTCTGCAAGGCGTTACTAGTCTCTAGGAAATGTTTTAGGATGATTAAACACTTCCAGGGAGAGATGGGAGAGATTCTTTTCTTCCCAGTGTCTCTTAACTCTGTTTTCCAATGCTTCATCAGTCCCTAACATTTGAAAGATGCCTTCTGTGTCATTCCCATTTAAACTGGAATCACTTGAATTCTGCTGTGACCCTTTACTCAAGCATAATGAGTTAGGTGTGCTTCAGACCTCTGGTCACTGTTCTTCCCTGAGTGTCTTCCCCAGAGTCTACTTATTACAAAATACAATTATCAGGTACCATGATGTGGGTAGAATCAGTGAAGCCAAATGTTGTATCAAACCAAGAAAACATGAATAGCATACGGAATGGATCTTAGAATTTGAGAGATATTGAAGGTTATATTGAGGGGGGTGTGGGAAAAGAAGAGGTTGACTTATCAGTTTCAAAAGTTCCTGGGAAATTAAACACAACCATCTGCTGTTGTTGGGTGGACAACAAAAAAACTGTCATCATTTTTTCTTTGACAATTTGAGCCTGTCGTCTTTGCAATGCTTGGGAACTGTTAAAAGTGCTAAGCAATATGTGTTTTGCAGATGTGTTTCTTTCTGAAGACTCACCACAACGGAGATCTAGGTGCTCTGCTCAACAGCTCTGCTCTTCAGATCTGGTACGTTACTTAGTTGTTCAACTTAGTTTGCTGCAAATGCTGTGCTGCATTATACCATGTTAATATTTTAAGGGTTTTGAGACTCCTAATAGCTGCGTACCAAATAAGAAAACATCTATTCATATCTTTTGGCCTGTATGTTTTGACTTGCTTTGGTTTCTCTCTCTGTATATTTCTATGGTTCCTAAAATGTAAACATGGATAAACAAAGGATCGGCTCTGATCAACTTCAAACTCTCTGAACTCAACCCGACATCAGGCTTCCAAAGTCTGTTTATAATTTGTTACAGTATAATGCCATGGTTCCGGACATAATTTTCTTGGAATCTTTTTCCTTTTGAAACAACAACAGCATTAGGTACAACTGCAATAGCTTCCAATCCCTCTACTGTTTGATCCAGTGTACTTTGAAGGATCTGTATGACACTAATGATGACTACAAACATAACCAACTACTGGCCTCTATGGTAATGTGGCAACAGTTGCTAAGAGGGTGATTCATTTAATTCAATATGTCAGAAATTATTCTAATAACATAGAAAGGAGGATATTTGCACTGGGATAAATTAACTTCACATTTCTCATGCATATGGACTACCTAGTGGGAGGAAGATGAGCCTATTTTTTAATCTTTGCATTCCATGTTCTCTTCAGATTGCTGGAAGGAACAATCTCTCTTCATTTGGGGGTGGTCTTGGTTTGTATTCTGACCAGTCAAGCAATTTGTATTGCTCTTCTTCCCTACAGCAAGTGGTGCTTCTGTCTGTCAGCTACTTCAGACTCCAAACAGCATTGTCTCTTGTTTTATGGTGTCTTATTGACAGCCTGCATTTTGCCACTGGCCTCAGGTAGTTTTAGTGTATATCATTACAACATTGTCATATTTCTCTGCTTATCAGTGTTGTTAGGATTACATTGCGGCTGGCTCCACAATCCGTCTAGAATCAAATTGGCCATTGATCTAATATTGCAGTTTATCACTGTTGCTCAGATTACGTTGCAGATGACTCTGTGTACCAGCTGGAATTGAATTGGTCGTTAATCTAATAGCATCATTGCAAATGTGGCAGTTAAATGGTTGCCTCCTTCTGCAGTTTCTGTGCACTGGATGTCTTTACATTTGCCAGAGTCAAACTGCAGATATCTTATTCAATGGAGATCTCTGCCTGCTGAATTACTGCTCGTATTTTTTTTTTTTTTTAATTTCAGAAGTCACTTTATGGCAAAAAGTGGGTTTGTTTCAAAAACTTGAGGTCATGACTCAAAGTCAAGACGTTGTCCTGTCCATTCTTTCTACATTAGTTCCCAGTGTACTAATTACACTGAGACAAATATTGTATTTAATCTAATAGTAATCATTCAAAAGTGACCTGCTAAAGTAAAATTTTAAAGCTTGTTGTCAGGAGGAAGACATGCATTTTTAAAAAGCTTTTAGTCCCACTTGTTTTACTTTAGATTGAAATGGTTCACGCAACAGAGGAAACTTTTTTGTCCACTAACTAGAGGTGACCAGTTTAGAGTATGCCTAATTTTTAGGTGGTTAAATATTGATGTGATGAATTCTCTGTTCTGTTTCCTTGGTTCCTTTCATTTAGCCTATATGTTTATTGTAAATCACAAGCTGCTTTGGTTTTTTGCTCTTGCTAGTCAGTTCAGTCTGCTCTGCTCCAGCAAAGCATTCTCTTTTTCTCAAGAATACCTTCCATCAGCTGGCGTCTCTTGTCTCACAAGAGAAAAAACTATTTCTTAGAAAATAGATTTTTTACTGAGTTATCCGCAGATGTCATAGATCTCAGATTTGTAATGTATCTCCTCTGTCTTGTGCTTCTTGGTCTCAAATCTTCCAGCTCTGCAGACTTGCTCTGTCTGGCATCAGTTGTTATCTAGTACCTTCATCAACTGTTTCGGTATCCCCTTCATTATTTCAAGCAACAGTTTCTCAAGTTCTTCCATCCCACCCCACCCCCACTTTCCCTGTAAAGGAGCTTTGCCTGAATTTTCTCATTTTTATTCACTGCACTGAATTGTTTACACCTTTGGGCATGGTATTCTGCATATAAATTTGGCTTTTCTTGAAGCTTAGGTTATGGCATTCTCTTCGCTTGCTCTGCTTCTGCATGCTACCTTGTCTGTGTGTTTGTCCTAGTGTCCTGTTGAGGCTATCAGTACGACAAGTTCTGCCATGCTCCTAAAGTTGAACTAGTTCCTTTTTAAGGCGAAGTATTGGAAAACAGTTTAAAATGCAGCTGACTTTGCAGGCACATTCACACATTGTGTGCTTTCACTAGACTTTCCTCCTGAAAGCTGCACTCCTCCTTGAGCACTCCACACTACAGCCTTTCTTGCCCTTATGGGAAAGCAAAGGCTCTGGCACTCTGCTCTGCACTGGCAGAGAACAGAAACACAGGCCTAATAATCTGTTAAACCATTCCAAGTGTATTCATGAGACAAGAATACACAGCATAAAACCAAGGTAGAACAAGGATTTATCCTGCATAGTTTCTGTTTCCAGGCAAAAACTTATCAAAATGACATTATTTAGGCAGTTAGTCCAATGGACTAGAATTTGTTTTCCCAAATGAAATGACAGTTCTCTCTCCTTAAATTTTTGCGTGCTTATTTTTTTCTACAATAAGAAACCAGAAAGATGAAACAGAATAAACTACAGCTTTCTCCTCTGTCTTGGTGAAGGAATTGAAATCAATAATTTCTTGCGTATCAAGATAATTTACATCACCTCAGTATCTCAAGACACCTCTTCCTCCAGCTGACAAAGCAGTGTCTTTTAGGAATGATACTGAATCTTTGAAAAACCTGGTGTTGTAATAAACAAAAGTGGCATATATTCATTTCAATTCTTTACATTTTAATATTTTTTTCTATAGTTTCTTTAAGTATGTTGCTGTGCTCAAGGAAAATGTTCTAATTATTAATAGATCACACTGGCTTTCCCCTCTTCTTCAAGTGCTTTCTTAACCTTTTCATAAGTGTATTATTGCCTAGTACAAAGTTTTAATATTAGCCAGATTGGGGGAAATATTTATCTTGGTCTCTTATGCCTCATCTATTTTTATTTTTCTATTTATTGTTCACTGTTCATTAGAAAGTGTTATTTAGGAGACACGTTAACAGGTGAGCTTCTTAAAAGATGGGTACAGCTGTGGAACAGTAAGAATGGCATACTGCTCCAGTTATGGTAAAGTTAAAACTCTCAAAACACACAGTGGCTTAAAGATATACATTTTTAACCAAGCTGACAATTGTTCCAAAAATGAATGTACTAGAGTATACTCACTGGCAGTTGGAATAATGCAGATTTTTGGATAGATTTGGTCTTCTTTCATCAAAGACCATGCTGGCAGCTGAACACCCCTTTTAGTATCCATTAATAACTCAGCACACAGGTGGCAACTATCACCTCTACTAAGTCAACACAAAAAGATAGAATAAACCAGTCTGGGTGTTTTGAAATGCATTACTATTTCACGAAGATTCCTTCAAAGTACAGGTAGAAGTTGAGTAAAGACCCTCCTGAAAAATTAGGTGCATCTATTTCTGACCATAGTTTTCTCATTCTGTGCTGCTGCAAATCATCCTCTGTCCTGTAAAAGACTGGAGGAGGACAGGGAGAAAGGTAGGAGAGTCAGGTTTGCTTATTTTCTTTTGGAAACTTGAAAGGTAATCGGAGCTCCTGGAGAGCTCCAATCCCTCCTCATCCGCCACCAGCAGTGGAGTTCTCAGACACATGTTCTAATGAGAATCTCATTCCTTTCAGAAGACCCCATCTCATTTGTTTGCTAGCTTACAACAACAGGCTGAGAGAGTTGGGGTTGTTTAGCCTAGTGAAGAGAAAGCTCCAGGGAGACCTTAGAGCAGCCTTCCAGTACTTAAAGGGGGCTACAGGAGAGATCAGGAGAGAATTTTTATCAGGGAGTGTAGTGACAGGATGAGGGGTAACGGTTTTAAGCTGAAGGAGGGTAGATTTAGATTGGATATTAGGAGGAACATTTTTCCTGTGAGGGTGGTGAGGCAGTGGCCCAGGTTGCCCAGAGAAGTTGTGGATGCCCCATCCCTGGAGGTGTCCAAGGCCAGGCTGGATGAGGCTTTGAGCAACCTGGGCTAGTGGAGGGTGTCCCTGCCCACGGCAGGGGGGGTGGAACTTGGTGATCTGTGAGGTCCTTTCCAACACAAACCATTCTGTGATTCTATGATTCTTTATAGCACACAACTGAACACAGTAGTTCCCTGTGGAACAATGACACAATCCAGAGTATCCCCAAAACAAGCTATTATCCTTAAAAACAGAACTATTTGAAAAAAATGCAAGTGATGTATTTCGTACAGTGGCTGAAGGAGCCCAATCTAAATGGTGAAGGAAGTGACTTGTGCGGCTGCAACCTGCATGGCAAGGAGAACAACTTCCATGCCTCTTCCCCTGTTAAGCCTTTCCCTCAGCATATGTTGCTGCCACATTGTGCCGTGCAGAAGCTAAGATAAACAGGAAATCTAAGCATGTTTGGAGATGTGTTTGACAAGTAACTGGAAATGGAAATCTGCTTGCTTATTCATGTGCTTAATGTTGCATGATGTTGTCACTTAGATCATGGCCTAGTATTTTGGACCGTATGTAACTGTTTAACTTAGCAGAAGCAAAGAAAAGTCTTATTAACCCTTTATTCTTTGCTGAGCTTAGGACACTTCTTTATCAGCACAATTTATAAAGAGAAAATTAAAGAAACAATTTATTCCAATGGCAATTCTAGCTCTGGTGAACCTCCCCGAATTTCTTCTTTAAAGGCAGCTATTTTGCTATGAGAAGGTTCCACTCTGTTACTTTGAAATGAAAACCATTTGAAACTGAAATAAATTAACATTGGCATATGAACAGCTTGGGGAACAACAACAAACCAAATGAAAAAGAACCAGGCAGCCTGCTATGTGAAAAGAGAATAAAATCAAGAAATCCATTTGCAGAAGTAAAAGCACTAAAGGCAGCAAAATAATCAGCCTAATGGAAAAAAAAATCAGATGAATGTAGTATTAGTGGAAGATGAGGATGTAATTCACAAGTGAGATGAAATTGTTACGCGAGTGGATCAATATACATAAACCCTAACATCGCAAAGTAGTCTAACCTCAAAATATTGAATATACCAAAAGAAACAGGAAACCATCCAGAAAAAAAAAATAGATGGAGGAGTTAGCAGAGCCAAAAGAGGATATTGTTAATGAGAAGACATAGTGAAAAAATTGCTGTTATTGTGAGAAGGACTAAGTTACAAAGGATTTCTTTTTAGTTCATAATGCACAAATTTCAGCCTTTTGCTCTAAGATGAAAGCCTTCAAAATAACAGAAAGGAGCTATTTCCATATCTGTGGTGTGACTACTCCATTCAAACCAGTAAAGTGGCAGCAAGCTGTCAGCTACTCTTAATTCTGTCTAACTCGCTGGGTAAAACACCCACACGGTGAAGCACGATGGCCAGGGCATTGCTCCACATCCACAGTGGGGTCCTGCACACTGGCCTTGGCCTTGGGGGCATGAGGATTTCACAGGCAGAAAAAAAAAAAATTGGGATGGTTAGGGAAAGTTCTGCATGCCCAGGCTGCTTAGACAAACCAGGAAGACAACTACCAGTGGAAAATGTTAATTGTGTGAAAAAAACCATAATGAGCCAGCTTGCCTGTCACTTCAATTTTTAAGACAGTATTTGTATGGTCTGGTTGTTTCAGTGGGTGATTAATCATGATGTTTAGGCTAGTTGTTCACTTCAGGCCTGGGATAACTGGGCAAAGATCACAGGTTTAGTGTAAAGTGGATTCTTTTTCTTAGCTATATACTGAACAAATATGTGGTTATATGATATGACATTATATTATAATGTTTATTTCTGTGTATTTCACACAAACTGAAGCAACAGAAGAATCAAAGTTTGGCAAAGCCCACAATTAACTTAAATGATCAGCCTTGGAGAAGTCTGATAACTGATGCCCTTCAGGTAAATCAGTGAAATAAATTTAAATTTCTGTTCTGAAGAATTGCAGTACTCCTATGTTCACAGGGACATTGGCACTGAGTGCTCACAGTTTATTCGGTTGATGACAGTGAGGGCTGCGAGTGCTCAGTATACTGTCTGGCACCACTGTGAACACAGTCCTCACAACAAATCGATGCTGTGAGGAGTTAATGATTTCTCTTCATGACCAGCAAAATGCACCCCACTGGCACTATAACAATAATTCACACTCCCCTCAGATGTTCAAAACTAGCCCAGCTAGCAAGAGTCCCACCACCATATATATCTATACAGTACAAGTATTTTGTATATGTACTTATTGGTATAGTACAATTTAGTCTCAATTTAAAGACTGAATTTATTAGATTAGACTGAGGGAAAAAAAAAGTCAGAACAGCAATCTACTGAAGAATTGTCTGTTCCATAACATTACACTGAATACAGCCCCTTTGGTGACTCACTTCCATTGTTTCTGTCTTCCTGTGTGATGTTAAAGGACTCTATACAGCTTTTGCCTCTTTTTTGGTCTCATGAGGTGGTATGTATACTGTGTCTACCTCCATTGGATAAACTAATCTTGTGATTTCTGATTGCTGTGTGCATTGAAAAGTATTTCCTTTACTAAATTCCTGTGCAATATGTGTCTCTCTTCCTAAGGTACTAATTTTACACTTAACACTATACTGTAGCATTTTACAGCTGTATATGATATAATAAAGAAACAGAGTATCTGAGGGGGTATAAGTGAGCACTTCATTGATTTCTCGGGCATGAAAGTCCAGGAAGTATATTCTGTGATGGTAAGTGTGTATAGAAAAGAGAGGCTCCTAAAATGTTTTCCCTGAGATTCGAGGGGTAAATAAAGTGAAAACCACAATGTTTTACCATATCAAACTTGTTGAGAAGAATTAATATAAAACTAATATAAATCCAGTGTGGTACCAACATTTCTTTTCCCTAAAGGAGTTGGTAATTAAGGCTCTGTGATTTTTTCTTCCTCCTTAGAGAGAAAGGACTTTGGACAAATCTTTCAAAAAAGAAATCAGATATCTTACAAATTTTAACATAACAATAGAAGTTTACAGGAATTTAATGATAACTTTTCCTTGGAGGGGTTCAGCAAAAAATAAATTTAAAAGAAATAAAATGGTCTCAGAGATATTGTTGGCTTTACATGGAAAAAATGGAAGCAGAGTTAATTTCAGTTACAGAGAGACGAACAAACTTTCCTTACAAGTAAAGATCCCTTCGGGATACCTGTAGAGCTAGCTGACAGCCTATCAAGCTGTTCTCTTGCTTTGCTTTTTTATGTGCTGGTGGGTGTCTCCATGTTTTCTTTAAGTAGGTCAATCTTCCTCCTAGGTCAATGATTCTCAGGTACAGTAATTTATGTGTTTCCAAATTATTCTTCATTTCTGGAGATCTGTTGGCTGGCTATACTGTAATCCCCAAATCAAATTAATCCAGTAATCATTGGTTCTAAAATAAATCACTGAAATAAACTTCAAGTGTCCAAGGATTCAGAGAAAGCCAAGAAGCAATGTCTCAGAAAATGTTTTCTTTGCTGTTTGCATATTAGATCTGGCTGGCAGTCCCCAGAACTGGATGACTTTGCATAGGCAGGTTTTTTTCTTTACCCAGTGACTTCACGTTCTTACATTTTTCTACATGAAGCCTCAAATAAAAATTATTTTAGGGGATAAATCAGTATATGCTTTTTTGTGTAACATACACCAACATCAACAACAGTTCAGATGGCACTATTTACTGAAGAGAAGATATTCAAAGCATGATACTTTGAAATGAAAGCTAAGGGTTGAAATAACCTTCATGCTTATGAAAATCACCCCCAAAATCTGTTCGTATTGAATAGTTTATTTTCTGTGGCACTCTGACTTTACACGGTTATGAAAATGTGATGGAGTTAATGCAATGCCTAATGAAAGACATAAATTGCAGGAACTGAAGTAAATTCCTTATTTCATATGTGGATTTTTTTTTTTCTAGCATATTCAAGTTTGAAAGAAATATCTCCATCTATTTGGCTGCCTAAATACTCCATAACAGTATGATGTCCTCAAATAACTTACAACATAAATTAAGTGGAAAAGGTGAAAGATGCAAAAATAAAAGTTAACTTAAGTATGATATTGCAGTTTATTTTGAGCTACCAATTCAATCCATTTTAGGTTGCTGTGGAAAAATTAAATATGCGCAATAAAGATTCTGCTAAGATACAAGAGATAAGAATAACATCTATCAGTTTATCAGAAACAATTTTTTTCCTGCTTCCACTGTTGTAGAGATGGAAAAGTTATGAAAAAGAATGGCAAAACTTAGCAACATATTTGAGCAGAAGTCTACTGGTACACCTAGCTAAGTATATTTGGCTTGTAAGAGCTTAAAGGCAAGTCTGACTTTGTCCAGTCTATGGGTGGATGGCCTCCTGGAAATCTTAATTACTCTAGGCAAGAACAAAGGACTGGATCAACTCTACAAAATACTTCTGTACTTGCCAAGTTAATGGAGAAAAGAAAAGGGCAGAAAGTTCAGAAAATCAAGGAGTGAAAAATGACTGAGATTCAGGCACTGTGAAAAGCACTAGCTAACAGTGAGGAATCAGGTTGAAAAGTAGAAATGAAATCCTTCTTTTTTTTCATCACTTTCGTCTCATCCTTAATCCTCAGAATATAAAGAGTCAGAAGCTTGAGCCTATTATGCAAAAACCTCCAACAAACTCATGCAACTTCTTCAAAGTCAAAGAGGAAATCAGAAAGAGACAGATTGGATGATGAAAACAAAATGTTTTGACTCTAATTTATGCTCTATTCCTTGTAGCTATTCTACTGTCTATGTAACAAGGTGATCCTGCTATACATGTTTGTCCAAGGTCTCTATTGTTTACTTTGTTTTATTTTCTTAATTCTCATTTTCAGAAAGGTAACCTAAAAAACCAGTAATGCTTGTAGAGAAAGTGACCGACCTTGTTCTGTATGCATTTCAAGTAAACTGAGAGACCCAGCATCAACCCTTTAGACTACAATAGTGAATGGGGAAACTTCTCTCAGTAAGCTCAAAACAGCTGAAATTCTATTGATGTTTGAAAAGAAAAAAAAAACCCAGAAGTTTGCAAAAGACTTTAGAGAAACATTAAAGAGGGAGAGGGGGGAATGGGACGACTTGAAAGGTGGCATCCTAAGGATCAATTGATCTGAATTTGTCTGAAGACTAAAAAAGAGCCATGTGAGTATTATCTGTTTTCTGTATCCCGGGAAGGCTTTTCTTCTCTGTTGGAGATGCAATCAGGCTTTCTAGTTTTACTTATTTATTTATTTTAATTGATAATGGCCAGCAAGTCCTGGTTTTAAATGAACAAGTTGAATAAAAATCTGATGTCTGTGTTCAAGATGGTAAACTTTTATTTTGTTTCAAGGGAATATTCATGCTCTTGAATTTTTCTTGTTAAGAAGACTGCAAGACTTGCAAGAATCCTCTCTTAAGTAGGTCAACAGCGAATGATGTCATGTCCAGGTTGGCTAGAACATGCCTAACGAGCTGCTAGTTCATAAATGCTCTGGAAGAGGTTGCTGGAAGAGTGTTTTGCAGAGCCAAAAGAATCTGGAGTAAAAGATATCAGAAAAGTGCTAATGATGATAATCTTGTGGTTTGGATTTGCAAATATTGTCAAAGCAGACTTTTACAATGTCTGGAATCTCATATAAAGCACTAGAGCAAGCTCCCTTCCTCCTGCAAATCAAGAAAAGTGCTTTAAGCTATGTGTGTGAAGAAGCAAATCCCATGTAGAATCCTGGCGAGATAAAGAGCATGCCCCATGTTACAAGGAGAATCTCTCTAATAGTACAACCCAAATTGTCCACTTTTCAATCATTTAAAGGGAAAATTTGGGGCCTTTTTACTAATCAGTGCTCTGCAAGAGTACAAATTTTAGTGTGTTTGTCCACACTGATTCAGCAGGCCTCGTATGGACATATCCTGCAGTTCCAATTCAAAGACAACTGCACTTTTCTCTTCATACACATGTAGCAGTTGATTTTGCGCTAAGGATTGGAGA
Organism: Pterocles gutturalis; assembly: GCF_000699245.1. Classification (NCBI taxonomy): domain Eukaryota; kingdom Metazoa; phylum Chordata; class Aves; order Pterocliformes; family Pteroclidae; genus Pterocles; species Pterocles gutturalis. The sequence continues at coordinate 113,001 of NW_010138034.1, read as the reverse complement.
CTATATTGATCTGAACTAAATTTTTTTGTTTATTACTCATACATTCAAATGAGCTGAAAAAGAAGAAAAGCCTCTATTTTGATGTTAAATGCAGAAAAGAGGGTTGCTAAAAAGTATTTGCATATTCCCTCAGGACAGTTTCTGACACAGTAGTTTTCCTGGTTGGTGTCAGCATTGTACATGAATGACGATTGGGAAAATGTTGTCAATTCCCTTGCCTCACAAGATTCAACTGACACATGTGAAGCACGAGGAAATTTAAACACCTGCTCAAAGATGGGAAAAATCAAAGGAAAAATCAGTGCAACACTTTCTTTTGTACTTTCAACTCCTGAGAATCTGATTATTATTCAGAAAAAAAAGGGGAAGTGATTCCCCTGACCCACAAAGCAAATGAGAGCATCTTGAGCAAAAGAAATAGAAATATGGATGCAAATTATTGTTTTGCTGATGCTGAGGCAACTGTAAAGGCAGTCTCCTTTAAAAAGCATAATATAGTAGAAATTAATAATTTCTGCTCAGCTTTGGAGACAAATCTGATGTGACCAGACCTAAAATTATTTCAAGAAAGCTGTTTGGAAATGGGTTTTTGTCTTGAAGTGCAAAGTGCTGGGTGTGAGGAAAAATTAAAATGTCAAATATTTGAGTCATACAAACTGCTAATGAAAATATATCAATGTGATGTCAGAAAATTATAAGCAAGTTTAATTTCTACACAGCAAAAGGTGTGAAAAGCAGAAGTCATTTGCTATTGAAATTATGAACAGCAATCATTTCCAAAGCTTAGTAGCCTGGTATTTTGTGCCTGATCTATGCCTCCTACACCTAGAAGCATTGCACATTCATTTAGTTCTGTTTAGAAAAATTCTAGGCAAAAGGTAACTTTTAGTTTGAACACGAACATCTGAATTTGTTTTACTTCAGTAAAGACAACTGTGAAAATTACAAAAGTAACGATTCTGGTGTCACAGAGACAAGAGTCTGATGAAACTGATTTCAATAAATACTTGGTGAATTCCACTGTTTATCTTAATAAATACTTTGTGTTTTTACAAATCTTACAACTTTATTTTGAGGCTGAATCATGTAAATATGTATGAAAACTGTAATTAAACTTCAATGTTTTTTCTTCACAAGATTTGCAGCTAGACTTATAGATAGGGAACACCAAATGATACAAGGAAGTATGAAAACCAATGAAAAGTTATCGGTAGCAATGAATGTCAGCATGAATAGCCCCAAACAAATGTCAATTTTAGATGTCAATTTTCATTAAAACTAAAGCTGAATGCTAGGTATGATTGACAACTTCTATTATCAGTTCTAAAAAGTCACATAATTTTATTTGATACTCATCACTATGAAAAGTAATACATATTATGTTATTACTTGCATCTGAAATGCCATTCAAGCAGGTTCCAAAAATAAGGGGTAGCTAACTGGCAGAATCCCTGTGGAGACACACATGACCCACGAGTCACACTCTCCTGGTATAAATGCATTACAAACCTGAATGAAGATGTATTCAAGAGTCTGAAATTATTCTGTCTTCCAATTCATTTTTTGAGAAATAGCAAAAGAAAAAGGTTCAGTGATGAGCTACTCATAGTCATGTATGAAGGCCAAGACAAATTCTCTGGGGAAAAAAACCCCAGAGCTGATGCAATGCTGTAATGGCAGGTCCCAATTTCCTTTTAATTGCTCAGAATTTCTTATGACAATTTTGTACTCTACTGTCAATAGTACCACCAAAATACACTGGAGAAGTACTTGAACCTCCTGTATGTAATTCAAAACAGCAAAGGAACGATCCTGCAGCATTCCCTGACTCTTTCCAACCTACCTTAATCAAGAAACATGGTCAGAAAAGATCCCGTTATCCGTCAGATTTTGTTTTATAATGAAGAAAAATGAATTGCAAGAAGATTGAGTGAGTCCCCATAACAATATGGGAGGGTTTCATGCAGTTTTAATAGGTTCCAGGGGCCCTTGTCGGACAGTTGTACGACTGCTGGTGTGAATTACGTGTAACCTCACCAAAGAATACTCTGTCACAACTTACTGAAAGGGTTAAAAAGTATCTTTGCAATTATGGCAATATCACTGCAGAGCTGAACAATGAAAGAGCACCATGGAGAACAAGAGAGAATGTTAGTCCCAAATGCCAATTTAGTTTATAGTATTAATGAACAACACTAAGGGAATAACATCATCCCTGCCTTTCTGCACTTCATTAGAGGAACTCTCAAAAGGCTAGAAGCACAGACAAGAGCTTAAAGAACTTGTGCCTTAGTTATGTTTAAAACAAATAGAAAATTATAGCTGATCCTCTGTTCTGTTTACAGTTTATTCATAATTAAATCTGACCTTAAAGCACAGTTGAAGGGAAGTAAGAGGAAAAATTACTGTTGAGTAAATATTTCTAATTAATTTCTGTTAGGAACTCTTCCTATTTGAAATTATTTTCTGATGTGTTCATGTTCCTTGTGAATTAGCTTTAAAAGAGAATTCTAGTTTACTAGAAAGCAAGTTTAGAGAATCCTACAGTTTCCAAGGAATCTTGTAAAATACTGACAGAAAAAGTGCATTTTGACATAGCCAATGTGATGGTTTGAATTAAAAAAATATTTTGTACCAACTAGGGAACGTATTACTGAATACTGTGCTTTTCACAAGCCAAGAATTATCTTCTACAGTGTTTAACTCTCAATATTGAAAATAAGTGAGAAAACTGAAAGCTATTCAACACAATTCTAGAAGTAGTATGAGATAGGTCATCATATTGCAAATTATTTTTTTTCAGACTTGGAGTGACTCCAGGAGAGATGTAAGGAAGAATGTGAACTTTGGAGATAATTTTGAAGTTCAATGATTTTTTTTCCACCCAGCTCCTAAAAAACTGTAAATGCCTGGGTTTAGGAAGGGCTGTGAGAGAATGCGAGTTAGAGACATACCTTCCCTGTGCAATCGATGAAGAGATGGTCTTTGGCAAGGACCTACTGGCAGATGCTACACACTTATCCTCAAGAGTTAAGACCCTCAGTTCATTTGATAACACAAGGTCTTCTCCTAAGGACGAAGCTTTTCAAAGAAGAGCTCATTTGTTTTGAAAGAGCACCAGCCGCTTGTGATGTACACCTTTTCATAGTATTCCACTGGTTCATATGCCATCTGGCATCAGTGAGTAGTACTCTCCAAGAAAACTCTTCATTCCTGTGTGGAAGAAGTATGAAGATTGTTAGGAGTAACTTCCTGAAGTTACTTCTCAGAAGATGCTGATTCAACAAACTGAGGTGTTTTAAGAGAACCCATGTCACAAAAAATCTTGACTGAAAATTGAAGGATTTTCTTCTTTCAAAGATTGGAATACTTTGTATATATCTTTATTATTAATATGGCAAGAAATAAAAGGCACCTGTTGTCTATCAAATACAGCATTAAACATCTGCTTTCCACATACCTTATGCATAATTTATGCGAAGTGTTAATACAAAGCAAGCAAACATGTCTTGAGTCAAAGTTTAAATAAAATTTTCCTCTTTGTGCTACTGTATCAAATTTACAGCTAATTTAGAAATTTGCTACTCATTTGAAAATAGTATCCTTCTGTTCATCCTACAGTTATTTGAAGGAAAACTACCTACACTGTCTAGTTGCTATCTACAGTGTAGGCATTAGGCTTTTATTGTTTTTAAAATCCAGCTAAATTTAATATCTAATTTAGCATGTGAAGTCTTGAGACTTCCAGAAAAATCTCTAATATTCTGCTTTGCTTAGAGCAGCAGTAACACCCAGCCAAGATTTTCTGAAGCTAATGATTTATTCTAACTTGTGAATGCACACTGGGGAAGTTTCTCTACAGGGTTTTTCCCTAAAAATCCCAATTATTTCTCCTCCTGATGCAGTTCTGACACCTCTAGCAACGATGAGATTTCTTGTGTTGGCTGACCACTGGTGCTCTAACTTCCATGACAGCTAACTCTTTCTAGGGGAGGTCTTAAATAGCAAATATACTAAAAAGTCAAAATTGCAAGGCCTTGTTATTTCTAGACTCCTATCACTACATCTTCTCTATAGATGGTGTGAGGAGAGATACACACAAGGCCAGAGCAATCTCTCAGATAAACTGGGCATTACATTCCACTTTCAATGCTTGCAAAGTTTCAACCTCTCACTCTGATTGAGCTTTAGTTTGTTTAACAGTGTAGTTAAAATTAGATCCCAATGTTTCTACCCATTCTTTAGCATTTTCCTGTGCACTCTAACTGCTGTTTCCTTTTCAGTTTTATTTTCCCAAAATCTATTAAGTTTTTAAAATTTTTCTTCTCCTACCTTATTCTGGTTTTGCCTTTCTGTGCAGTCACTCCAGATCTTCTTCCTGTCTGGAAATAATGTATCCTGAAACTTTCTTCTGCCTTCTTATGCTCTACTTCAGTGATAATACTCTAATAAACCTTTCTCTCAACTGCAACACCCACAGAGTCCACCTTCATAAAAGACCTCAACTCTTCATTCTTTTCCTATAACTTAAAAATTCCTGTTCCACAAATTTTATAAACTTTCAGGAGGTTTTTAATTTTCTTCCTTCTACTCACTTGCTTTCCCTGAAACCTTATCCTGTCTAGCAACTGTTTGCCAATGATGTACTTAATTTGGTGGGTCCTGGTAGAGACATTGTTGTGGGTCATGACATGCAGCCTCTCCTAAATATTTTCTTTTTTTTAATGTACAGTCTCACCTCTTCTGCAATTTTGATTCTTCATCACTACTGGGATCTATCCTCTCTGGTTTCAAATATTTCACCAACATATGCTTTTGCATTTGTTGTCTCTTGCCTCCCTTTCCTTAACACTGAACCTGAGCTAGATGTAGGTGAGCTCTTTGCCATCATTGTGGTCCCAGTCCCCTAGAAGGTGGATTTTTCTGTTGCCTCTCTCTTTTTCTCCCTCAGTCATCACACTCCCAGAACTCCCGAACTGCTTACCTTGCCATCCTTCCTCTCTACTCTGAGCTCTCTGGGAGTCCTCTAATGTTCTTCTCTTTTTTTTTTTTTTTTTTTTTTTTTTTTTTCTCACAGTTGTGTTGGGAAGAATCAGACAATTCACTGTCTTTTCTTCCTTCCCTCAACAAGTCTACTATACTATGACAGCAGGTAAGGGCAGTGTAAAGCCAGCATTAGCCCCCTCAAGGCATGCTTTGAGTGTTTTTTCTCTCAGCTGCTCAAGCCAACCTGATTCAGCTGGAGGCAATGTGAAGCAGGATTCTTTTCAGCTGGCAGTTGGAACATTGAGGAGGGCAGAAAACAAGATAGTGGCTACTTTGCTTAATTGACATCGCTTTAAGAAGTTACAGATATTCAGGAGTAACATGAAAAGAAGGTTATGTTTACAGTGCTGTGCTGAAGTCACTTGAGTCCCAAGGTGTTTCCATACTGAGTAATTAGCATCAAAGAGATGTAAGCAAATTGTTATGCACAAGTTTTGTAACAAAGACCTAAACTATTTACTATGGTAAAGGATTCACTCTTCAGTGTCTAAATCTTCCTTCAGCTCCTGCTTCATGTTCCTATTTCTAATGTAAATAATTTCCAGCAACAGAAATGAGAGTTTACCCAGTTCAAATTAAAAAATATAACTTTATTATGAAAATGAATGCATCACTCATAATGATGGACATTGCAGAGGTGTGCTAAGCAACCTCAGCTGCAACAGAGAGAAATCCTGCTACCTCGTGCAGTCAGCTGTCTGCAGGCAGAAGGGGCATTGAGCTGATAGCAAGAGCCGAGCTCAGAAGGAAGGATTAAAGGTCCCAGCCCTCTGACATTACAAGACATGCACAAGTCTCAAGGAGTCTCAGGTTATGTAGCACCAACTGCTGATCCTTGAGGAGCAAGACTGAAGTCTTGGCTGAGTGTAATGAGCCTGTATTTAATCAATAAAGGAGCTGATGATTATTTCTCCAGACAGCCCAACAGTATCTCTTAGCGCTGTTCTAGATGAACTACTTCCCAGATAACTCAGCTTCCCCAGCCAGTTGATATTTACTCTTGGCAAACATCGTTAAATAATGCCCAAAAGGAAGTGCTAACTGCAACAGCATGCTGCCAATATTTTATCAAGCTGTTATCACTAAAGTTTCCCTCCTTACCTGAGCTGGTAGATGTTTGCCTACCCGTGTAAATATAAGGGTTTATTTCTTCTGAGGATCTGATAAGCATAAGCTGACAAGAAAACTTGCATTGATTGCATTCTGCTGAGACATAGATGTTTTCTTCTGATAAATGTAGTGGTACTACATTGTTCACTAAGCAGATCTTGAAGAAAGCAGGAAAAGCAAGTAGGCATAGAGGAAAATCCAATGATTTATGCTCTCAGAAAGGATCTTAAAATATTAGGCAGCATTTTTTATTCTCAGAGTCCTGTACCCATGGTACACTGGAAATACGTCTTCCAGTGATTTGTGGCCTTGCACTTCTCCTGTTCCAAAAAATGCTTTATCAAAAGTAAAGGGAGTCAACTCTCCCATTTTTCACTAAATAGGAGGTAGGAACAGGAAAATATAATAGAAAAAATGTGGCTTCTGTGCACAGTTCATTCATAAGCTACTGTGGGAAAATAACAAGGCATCGGTTCCACGTTACGCTCAGTAAGATTTGACATCTCTTGCAATTCTTATTATCAAAGCACTCCAATGGGCAAAAGGTATTTCCTTGTGAGTGTCACAACAGGATAAGCATCTGTTTTCTCATCTTGATTCCACCCACAAATTGGTAAAAGAAGAAAGAATATGCAAATTATAGTTATTTTAAATAAGGTTCATCAAGCAGATGCTTTAATTTAAAGAATCAAAGAAAAGGCAAAGAACACCCGCATGAGTTAAAAAAATGAAAGTTCCCTCCCTCTGACTCTGCTATAATAGACAGGTGCTTCCTATTTTGCATTGAGTACTGTTGTGAGGTTATTCACTCCTTTATTGCTTCTTGACTTTTAAAGTGTTCCTCCATCAGTGAAGCATTACAGGAATAAGACAGAAATATGAATTATATGGTATCATACTACCCTCTTTCACATGCAGAAGTCACATATTTTCCATGCCTTACACAGTTCCAGCCTCTAACTTTACTCTGCATTATTTACAATCGACATCACGATTTAAAGAGAAAACTGTTTCATTGAGACATGTAGCAGTGTTTCGGCTTTAATTATAATCACAAACTGACTGCCACAAAATATAGCCGGATTTTCTAAGCAAGTGCAATATGTATGGAGAAAGGAAGAGTGTTCGAAACAAATCAGAAAAGAGGAAAAATATTATGAAGTAGTATCCTGGCCCTTTAGACTGTTAAAATGTTGGCTTAGTTTGGTTGCTGCTGATGTCTCTGTACACTTTGGGAGTGTTCCACTTATTTAAGAACACCTGGCATGGTTCTATGCATTACATTTTACAACTTGAGTTATATTTCTAGTTATCTTAGCAGTGCATGTAATGTATTTTCTGTAAGTGAAGTAAGGATATTTTCTCCTTTTCAGAAAAGGTGAAAAAAAAAGCTAATTTCTTTTTTCATTACCTTCCCCAAGCTAAATAGAACAAGTAAATCAAACTAAGGAAATAAATGCAAAATTATTGAATATATCAAATGATACAGAAAAATAGTAGATAAGATAGTTACAGCAGATTGTCTGCCATCTGTAACTAAAAATAAAAGATAAAAGGGCTTCTTCTCTCCTACCTCTGTTACGTGAATGAGAGATAGGCACATACATTTGATTTCTGGTTTATATTGGAAGAATATTTTAAATAATTAATACTTAAGCATTTTGGAATAAAAAGGGTGAAAAGCAGTGTTTTTAGAACACCAATAAAATGATAATTCATTTATGGAGACACATTGTCTCTTTAGGAGTCTTTTTAAAAATTATTTTGTAATACGAGGAACATAGTGCTTCCACTAACATTGCAAAATTTTACGAGTTTTTAAGACTATCCCAGCTTCTGACATCTTCTCACAGAAGCCATTCCTGCAGCACCTGCTGCTACCAAAACCTTGGCATGTAAACTCAGTATGACACCCTACAATACTGAGCTCTCCATTGTCTATTATTAAGCAGAATGCTGAATACAGCAGCAGAATATCAAACAAAGCAATGATTCAGCAGAGAAAGTAAGCACATTTATAAGTTACGGGGACTATTCAAGGACACACATGTGTGTAAATGCCATAAAGAGACAGGACCAGAGGTTCTTAAACATATATTTCACCTTGGTTAAATGTAACATGATTTATGTGATGATTCCTGTGTGGATAAATTAGGAAAATAAGATTAGTAAATTTTAATACCTCAAACTCTTTTTATTTTTTATTCATTGAGCTCCCAAAATATTATAATCTGATTCATACACAGAAAAATAAAATGAGAAAATAAAAAACACACACTACTTTGTTAAACTATTGGTAGTATATAATTTTTAAAAGAGAATCCTATTCTCAATTTAAATCACAATTACCTTTGCCAGTGCTGCACTGTCAACCTGAAAAAACTCTCTAGCTGAACTTTGGCAGTCATCCAGCTACTGGATCTTGTGACTTAAGTTAGTTGTGGAGTTCATTTGTGTTCCAAGGGACTTACTTACAAATCTTTAATGATACTTCTATGCCAAAACTATACAGAATGTCTGTATTTTTCTAGCCATTTGTCAGGGTTGAAAAAGAAGTTTCAGCAAAACTTGAGGCTTTCTAGAGCATCCAGGTTGCCAAGCTCTTTGGCTTCAGAGTCACACAAGTGAAGCCAGAAAATAGATGAATCTGGCACTTTTAAAATTGCTTAAAAATAGAAATATTAGAAAAGTTGCACACATGTGCAATAATAATACTTGTTCTGACATCAGGAACAGCACGTACATTGTACTTTTTTTCTTCCTTTTTTTCTTCTTTAAAGTCACAAGCTCAGTCAACCCTCCTAATTGCAGGTACCTGACTCAGGCAGCTCGCTCTTGTCTTCAGAACAGCAAACTGGATCAGCTTCTACAGAACGAAATCTCACCATGCTGAAAGCCACTTATTGAAACAACAGTGAACATTAGCCTCTTGCTGCCTCTGATGCTTACATATCTATTGCTGATATAAGAGTTTTCTACACTTCAAAGTTCCAGTTTTGTCACTGAAGTTGCTTGTTCCCCATGACAAAAGTCAGATACTGGTCTGACTAATGTGAGCTTGCAGTAACATCCTTTAAGCTGCAGAGATGTTTGGAATGGTGAAATCTTTTCAGTCCAGAAGGAGGAAAAAGGTTCTTGTTCTCCTTAGAAATTTGTGATCAGTCACCATTTAGTGCCTGGAGTTCACAAGAATGAGTTCTGGGCCTTTGACAATATTTGTGTGCCAACTTAACCAACTGGGTTTTTAAGTTAAGTAGAAAGATGAATTCAAAGTTGTGTTCTGATCCCCTAAATGAAGTCCACAGAGAAGAGACATGACATTTATACCTCATTACACACCTTTATTACTATCTCAAGGATAAGTGCGCAGTTCTATCCAATGTTTTGTGCTGAAGGAATGAAATGAGTAGCAAACCTGTTCCTCCAGACCAAAATTTATTAGAATGTGAAAGGCGTGGTCAGTATGGCCACATCATTTTCCTCTTTTCTTTTACCATGCTGAAACATCTTTCCTTGAAAGTTTGACTTCTGTGGTTTGGGAGAAACATATCGTGAGGAGGAGAATACTGAAGAGAGAAAGAATACTTTCTGTAATTCTTCAGCAAATACAACTATTCCCATCTGTTTTCCTATAAAAAAAATTGAAATCATTAACATAAATCATCTCACCACCTCTGAATTGCAAGTCTGTTAATCATTAAAAAACAATTGTGTGGTATTCATGCAATATGACAATGAACTGATACTGTATTTAATGATACATCCATTTCTCATTTTATCTGTGCTTTTTTCACCTGTCCCTTCAAAAATCAGTTAAACTACATGCAGCTAAACCTACTTTTTTGCTATTTACAATTTGTATCTGAATGTTTCAAAATTTTGGCTCCCTGTTGTGTTAGGTGCAGTATACACAACTAGTAAATAATAGCTTGCTCACAAAGAGATGATTACAAAGTTGTACGTTAGCATCCAGGAAGAGCTTTTCTGAAACTATGGAAGCAACAGAAGAAGTGTTAGGTGTTGGAAAAAACAAAACAGGTAATACATAGTAATTAATATTGGATTTGCTCACAGAATATTTCTGTGGGACAAAAAAGCAAACTCTGACACAAATATATGAAAATATCAGGGTTATACTTCATCACATATGACCAAACAGCTGCAATCAGGATGTCTAGTATTGGAATGAGAACAGTCCATGGGTGAAGAAAAATTGGTTGAAGCTGAACAGAAGCAAGGATGATGTCAGACGGATAACATAGAAGAGGACATTTTGAAGAGTATGTAGCAATTATACAATTTTCTTTTTTTGAATGGTAAAGGTGAGAACTGCTGTGCAACAGCAGCTAAGAGGGACAAGTGAGAATACATGAGAGGAATAACTCTGCAAACACCAAGGCACTGAAGAAGGAGGATGAGGATGTGCTCCAGGCTCCAGAGCAAAGATTTTCCTGCAGCCCCTGGTGCAGACCACAGTGAGGCAGGTTGTCCCTCTGCGGCCATGGAGGTCCACAGAGGAGCAGAGACACACCTGCAGCCCAGGGAGGAGCAGGTGGATGTGCCCTGAAGGAAGGTGCAGCCCACTGAGAGCCCACGCTGGTGCAGGCTCCTGCCGGTAAACTGCTGCCTATGGAGAGGAGTTCACTCAGGAGCAGGTTTGCTGGCAGGCCTTGTGACCCCATGGGGGAACCGTGCTGGAGCAGCCTGTGCCTGAAGGACTGCAGCCTGTGGAAAGGACCCATCTTGGAGAAGTTTGTGAAGGACTGTCTCCCATGAGTGGGACCCCACACTGGCACAGGGGAAGAGCCTGCAGAAGAAGGAGAAGCAGAGGCAAAGAGTTACAAAATGACCACAACCCCCGTTCCCCATCCCCCTGCGCCGCCTGTGTGGAGGAGACAGAGAAGTCAGAAGTGAAGCTGAGCCTGGGAAGAAGGGATGGGTGGGGGGAAGGTGTTATAGATATGTTCTTATTTCTCATTACTCTTATCTGTTATTAATTGGCAATAAATTAAATTAATTTCCCCAAGCTGAGTCTGTTTTGCCTGTGACGATAGTTGGTGAGTAATCTCCCTGTCCTTATCTTGACCCACAAAGTTTTCACCATATTTTTCTTCCCCTGTGCTGTTGAGGAGGCGTGATAGAGCAGCTTGGCGGGCATCTGTCGGCCAGCCAAAGTCAACCTCCACAACATCTACAGTTAATCTTAATTTAGGTTACCGACAACCTTCAACAATCCTAGGATCAATGATGTAGTAATGTTATTCTTCCTGTGCAGCACTGCCTTTAGCTTGATTATTGTGGTCCAGCTTGTCAGAAAATAACCTGATTTCAGTGATTCACGTGTCACTTTTCATCTGGAACATTGTAACTCCGTACAGGTGGGCATAACATCTTTAACGCTTAGGAAGTTCTAACTAGTGTAAAATACTTCAGTACTTTTTCTCCACAGCACAAGCAATCACAAACATTATCAAGTTTATCCTTTCTGCCCTATTGTGCCTCCCCACAGATTATCGAATCAATTCAAGGCCTTTGTTCTTATCATAAAAGCTCTCCATCATGTGAGCCAAGGCTATCTAACACTGCAGGCAAAATCTCCGAGATAAACACCATTTCTCTGGAACAGTGGAAATTTGTACAGTGAAGAGGATTATTTGTTTGGAAAACAGAATTTTACACGGGCTGGTAGGACTTTGGAGTAAACTCTCTAGAAGCTTCAAACTTCACCAGTCCCGGTGCCTTCTAGACAAGTTATCATGTTACTTATGCACCTAAATAATTTTTGTATCTGCTTCTACATGGAAACTGCTGGAGGATTATCTTTGTGACTGAAGAATTTAAGAGAAAAGAGCTAGATTTGACAAACATTTTTATGGGCAGGTAATGTTTGGACAAAATTGAGACCTCTGACTTCAAAATTTGAACTACTGCATCTAATATTACTGCAATATCGACAGTATTCTGTCACTGAATGCTGATAGATATGTATGTAACTGGTCTGATATTATGCACTATTAATGTTAAAGGTGTTTTACAAAAAATCTTCTATTTTGCTTTTAAAACTGTAAGACAAATGTCATATCAGAAAAACATCATATGATGGTTTCAGCTAGACATTAGAAACTGTACACTTAGATTGATTCTTATGTTCTTGTTTTCTGAAGATCAGAGATCTGTGAGAATCCTAATTAAAACCCAAATATACACTGTTATATTTTCTGTACAAGCAGTGAAGTAAAGAATTGCATCCCAAAAATGATTCTTTTAAAATATTTTTTTAAAATAAAAACATAAGTTATTTTGCCTTTTTTTTCTTTAAATAAACTTGTCTTACAATGCACATCTTGTAGACACCCAGATCCTTTTTGTGGTAAGATTATCAAAATGAAATCAGAGTATTAGGCTTGTTGACGTTATAAAAGCTGAAGTAGATATTGTAGAATTCTAAAGATTACTAGTAAAAAATAGCCAACCAGACTGAAAGACAACAATCCAACACAGCAGTCAAGCACATGTTTAACACTTATTTCAAGAAATTTACCCACAGACTTGGTTTGTAATGCGCTGTGTATTCTGGTCCTGATCCAGCAAAAACACTTATGTGTATGCTTAGAGAATGTATGTGCTTAAGATACATGTGTTCAACTGAATACCTTGTTATGTGTTCAGAATTAAGCATGTGCTTAAATCTTCTTGCTGCAAATGAATGACCTAATATTTTAACAGAGAATATTGGAATTTTGCACACAAATGAAAGCAAACAAATTTCTAATACTCCGATAACCTCCAATAAAATTACTGCACAATTTTGAAATTCAAAATGTTACACCAATGAACGGGTTTGACTGTCAATGGTTTTTGGCATAAACTAAGATGTCAGAGTTTTTTTACACACATGGGTATTATGTAAGCATTGTTTATTGTATTCATAAAAATATAATGTCTATGAAGATTCAGTGACTGTAACAAACAGTACAGAGCAGTTTTGTGACAAACTATTGCTAATGGAAACCATCTACTAAGTATCGTGTACTATGAGCCATTTTTAGTGAGTCCCAGCTGGTTTATTTAATCTCACAAAGACAGTGAAGATTGTTCATGAGCTTCTGGGAGGCTTGTTATCAGACAACATATTTGAGGGATTTTATGGTCTGCTTCAATAATTCTACTGACAAGCCCAGCCTGGGAGGATAAGTGAACAAACTCAGCTGAACAGTTATTGTTGTTCTTGTATCTTCTGTTTCCGTAGAAACCACTTCTCAAGATTTAATGCAGTAAATTTATTTATCATTTGATTTATTTTTAAGCAATCTTGATAATGCTTTTTCCTAAAAACATTTGTCCACAGTTTGCCTCCAGCCATAACCACTTTCAGCCTAATCATAAGGCTGTGTGGTACAGCAATTACCGTCTCCTCTTCTGTATGACAATTTGGCAGACATTATAAATCTCTAGGGAACACTTATACAAAAATAGACACAAACAAATTTTAAGAAATATTTAGGATACTTCAGAATGTAAATTGAAATAAAAATTACAGTCTGCCATAGGTAATAGGGGGCAGCAAATGGACTTTCAGCTAAGCATCTCCAGTTTTTTTACAAATTTTTTTTCCACAAATTTTTTTCCACTTTTCACTTTGGACAGAGCAAATTTGGGAATAAGGTGGTGTAGAAAGGCATGTGTCTCAATTTGACTCATGCCTCCTTACAGCTATTTTTCTGGGTCCTGGGGTGCTATGAATTATGTCTAAGAAGGACATAGAGGCAGAGCAGCCTTCAGTGATGACAGCTACTCTGTCAGAAAAATCTCATTTGGAGTATGAGCAGTAAGATGGTGTAAAGGAAGCCTCTGTCATCTTTTGTTGGCTGTTCTTATCCTTTTCACCAGGAGCTACCTAAGGCAAACTGAGAAAAAGTTTACAAAAGTGCCATGCTGCATTTTCACTAAGAGAAGAAACTAATCCACAGAAATTTGCTGTTCACAGAATATTTCTCGTTCTATTAAACTCTAGACCCCATCCAGTTCATAGATCATTTGAGTTGTTTGACCAAATACTTGGTTTAAAAGCAGATGAATTCAATCTTAGTATGTCCTTGTTCCTAACACGACACTATGGAGCTTGTTACTTCTGTGAAGTTTCAGAACTGTTGTTATTTCAGTTACCTTTTCATTTCTATAAACATGAGACTATTTCCACTGTTATTTTTTCTTTTATGGTAAGTAGGCCATAAAGACAGCATAAGGAAAAGTCACCGTATGTGGTGTGAGAAGAAATAAAATAACTTTCAGTGAAAAAAATTGACACATTTGTACCACAGTTTTGAAAGATTAGTAGTGAGAAACCTGGTAAAAAGAGCAGTTAAGCAATGTTCCATGGTTACAGTGCTGGTAGCAATACTGTACACAGTGGGGAAACCAATATAACTGCTTGGGCATCCAAAAGTGGTTATGAGAAGAGTCATCAAGGTAGCTTACAAACAGCCTTAGAAAGTAAGGAAGTGACTGACACAACATATTTTGAACAGAGTGAAGAAGTCAAAAGTCTGGTGGAAGAGTTCTACTTGCACACTGTCTTACAGAGAGAGAGAAAAACTCCAAAGACAGTCTCACTTTGGCCTTAAGGTAATTTTTTTTTGTTTTCTAAATAGAAAAGAATAGACTGGTAGGTCTTAATAATCTTATACATTTGCGTAAACGTTAATCATTCCCTTAGATCACAGTAAGATACAGACACTTATGCACAGCTGAAGTATTTACTTTTCAATTCAGGGGAAGGTTTTTGAATTTTTTTAGATGTTGCTATCCCAATACTTGTTAACATTTTCACAGTATGATGGTTTTCATGGTTAGATGATGATAGCAGAATATACACTACCCTTAATTCACAGCAAACATTAAACAAAAAATGCAAAGCTTCCATATGAAACAGAAAGCTGAAATAATAGAGATGCTGCTATGTAGATCCTCAGCTGCCAAAGACTGTCCTTGCCTTTCACACACCTAACTTATGAAGGCAGAAGTTTCATCAGGTCTAGATAGGTAAGGACCTGAATATAAGAGACAGTGTCTGCTTTTGTAAGAAAGCTGCAGGCGTGTGTAAACCAGACAACAGGAGAAAGATGCTCAGAAACATCCAGGGAAATACTTTGCAGTACAACCTGGTAAGAAGCTAGGAAATAAAAAATACTAGATAAATTTCTGGATAGAAAAAAGCCTTGAAATTCTGCACAAATAATGAGCTTCCTTCTATTTAATTTGTGCTAATTTCAGGCTTTTCTGACCTTTTCCTGTGTATGTCCTGTGTAAAAGACATACCTGGTGATATATTCATCACTTGTTTCCAGCTAATGTGTAAACCAGCAAACAAACAGATGAACAAACTGATCAGTGAAAATCAGCCAAACAATCAGCCATTTCCCCCTCCTAGATGCAGGGGTGGAAAGGAAAATAATTTAATGAAACTTAAGCAGCAGGAGGTCTACTTGAAATCTCTTTCTAAGTATCTTCCCTTTTACTTCCTTGGCAAGCACGGAACACAGCATTACAGAGGAAGAAGGTTCAGAGAAATCTTTCTTCTAGTACTATTCCACATCAAGAATACCTTCTTATGTAGTTGGTTGTTTTGTTTTGGGTTTTTTTTTTTTTATTTTCCCTTGAGAAAAATACTGGGAGTGAGGAGTGGCAGAAGAAGATAATGAGAGACCACTAACCCAGAAAGGACTGGGGTTTTAAGATATGTCAGAGATACCCAAAATGAAATCCTCTGCTCTGATTCAGATCAAGAATTTAAGTCTACTCCCAGGTGAATGTCCTGAGTGTAGTCTGTCACCAATTCTTGGGCTGAGAAGGAAGATATTACAGTGTGCATAAGTAAGTGGTAATTTACTGGTCCATAGATGTAAGCAAGTTTTAAATGACAGATTTAAAAAAAAAAAATGGCAAGAAATCTATTTAATTGCAAAACATTTTTTTTTAAATTTGTTAGTGTCTTGCTCTTCTAATACCCATATTTTGTCTATGAAAATAAAGCACCTCCTACAGAAGAAACCTTTACCACTAAACAGTTTCCAGTTCGTTGTAGGAGTTTGCAGCCTGCCACGCTGTCACGGCCTGGACCCCTACCCATGCCCTCCGGGATAACGATGTTTATTCATGTTTGTGTCTCAAACAATGGGCAGAACGTTTGCTAAAGAAGAGGCTCCACTAGGAGTGCTTGGGCAGAGCGCTGGAACAGAACATTTCTAAAGAAGAGACGCCAACGTGTCCGCGAACAGCTGGGGCAGAGAATGTTGGAAGAAAAGTTCTTTTGTGAGCAAACATTAGTAAGTTGTTAACGTCTCGAGTGATGAGCACCTGTTAAGGTGGGGTGTGGCTGCTGAGGGCTGGAGTCTGTCTCCCCGGTGGAGAACCAGCTGTCCCCCCACCCCCGAAGCTAACCTGGATGCAGGGCTGTTACGCCCCCCAAAGGTCAACCCCGAAGGTGACCTGGATGCAGGGCCGCCCCCCTAAGGGCAGTCCGGAACTGGACCGGACCGAACCGTATAAAAGGTGAGCTAAACTGTACTCCCCGTCGACCCCATCGCTGCTCCTCACAAGGAGCTTCTGCCGGAAAGGAAGGTTTCTACCTGAAGAGAAGACACGTGCTGGAGCGAGGGGTTGGTGATGTTCTCTACGTCTCTATGTTTGTGTGTCTCTTTCTGCCCCTCTTTCTTACTTTTCAACGCTTTCGTACTCTGTCTTCTGTCTAATTTTGGCCTCCAAATAATGATTGAGCGTTGTTTGCTCTTAGCTTAGTGGATAAGTGATATCTGGTGATAATTGATAAGTGTGATTTGGTGCTTGACTCGGAGAAATTGATTCGTGATGTTTGCAGTTGCTGAAACTTGTATTGTTCCTCGAGTTATTGTCTGACTCCACCGAGCCAGTGCTCCTTTTCGGGGAACCACAAAAAACCTCTACTGACAGTCCACTGTAGTGGGGCAAGACACATGCAAACTGACTTCTATGCCTCTGTTTTACTTTGAGCCTGAGGCAATAACAATTTTTCTTCAGAGCAGTCCCTCTGTGTGTCCAGCCCCTGGGTTGCACTGTGCGTTATTGTGTATTTGTTGTACAAATGTTCTTGTACTCCAGTGAGGCTCCTTGGAGGCTAACATGGCACAGCTGTTTTCTGAACCTGCTTGTATTCCTTACCTCAGAACTTTGGAAGTGGGAAAAACTGAAAAATGTAAATCCCATAAAAAGGGAAGGAAGTTAAGCCGTGACAATCACACACTGGGTTTTCTGTTTGCTCATTTATTTATGGGAGTTGTTTGTAATTGGAAATTTTGGTGGACAGACACTGCCAAAGCCTTTCACTGCCATGTCTCTAGCTTTACCTTGTATTGTTTTTTCAGACTTGATGTCTTTCTAAGGAAAACAAAATTTTGCCATTTAATTTAATCATAAAATGGGTGGGACAGATGTGTACTAGCATATATTTCCCTAAAGGACAGGAATTATGTGTTACCAGATCACATGTCTAGTGAACCCATCTTTGATGATTTGATATGCCTTAAAACATTCATTTAGATAGTGTAAATTGTGTAAATGAACACAGTTATTACTGCAGCTAGGTAATGATAACACAATAAAAGGTTATGTTGTTGTATGACAAGTTAATTTTGACTAATAATAGTTATTGTTCTATTATTTCACTTAATTGAATTGAAGGGTTTTGCTGATGTGGTTTAAGATTAGGCTTTTAATTTACATTTGTTTTGCAAAACTGTCATGAAAATTTACTAGTGGAGGAAAAAATCCATTAACACTACTCTTCACAATAGTGACCAATTTAAAATGATAATACTTAGATATTTTAATCAGCTGTCAAAGACTGCCCATTTACTCTGAATGATCAGAATTTAGCAAGGCAGATTTATACAATGATTTGTTTAAAGTCAAGGCAGACTCAATCAGGAAAATGTCAGATGAAGATTTCAAGTACTGCAAAAAGTTGTAGCCAATTTCTGTCATGAATTTAAAATTGAGTAATTTTTTTAAACTACCCAAGATTGAAAGCAAACACTGGGAAACTAGGAAATAAATCAAAATAAGCTATAAAATGCATTGGATCCCAAATAAAATTAAACAGTAGTTTGGCATAAGATTCTTCAGGACTCCTGCCGCTACTGATTTTACTGTCTCTGGCACTCTTTGTGCCAAACGTATGTCCTAGTTAAAGAGGGGGATCCCATGGCTGTAATTGTATATTTTGTACTGCAGCTTGGCTTTATGTAGTTTTGTATTTATTCAGACAGAAAACTGTAAGAATGGGATTCTCTGAAAAGAAGGACTCTGTTTGGGGTTACAGTCATATGTCCTGGAAGAAACATGTATCAATTACATAATTTTGATAATTTCAAAGTTTCTTCCTAAATACGCAATGGCTGGAGATGCAAAAGACCTCTTGAGTTAACAAACCCACCTCTTGCCAAACAGATGTTACCCTGGGGAGACATCCCTTGCCTGCTCGTACAAAATGAGAACTCATACATACAATATATGTCATTAGGATACATTTATACATGTATACCTGTCTGGCCTCATAGATTAACTCTGATAGACACACTTAGCACTTGCGCAGACACAGGCAGCACCAACGGCCTCATCCTGTTTCCCCTCTCTGGCTGAGCAGGATGGAGGTTCACAGGTGAGAATATATGTACTCACAGGTGAGAATACACATGTGCTCATGTGCAGTGTGGTTCTCCCCAGCAGCTGGGCCCAGGCACCCAGTCTACCCAGTAGCTACCCCTTGATTCCAGCCTCCCCAGCTGCTGGCACCTGGGCATGTGAACCCCTGAAATCATAGCTCCAGTCTGCTTGCTGGTGCTCAGACCTGCGCGCGCACACACACACACGCATACATACATATAAACTGACTGGGACTCCCCTGGTCCCCAGTAGACACCCCCCAATAGCCTCATCCATGGAGGATACCTCCAGCTCTCTGTCCATGTCACCTGGTTACCACCTCTTCCAGCCGGACCTTCTCCAGCGCTTGCATGCTCACTCACACACTCGTGCTGGTTGCTGGTGCTGCACAGACAGGCTCTGGCCCTGGTCCCACCTAGGGCTGGCACTTGGTGTCTCTCACTGGGGTCTCCCCCATCACTGGCATCAGGCACATGCGCCCTCCACCCCAGCTGCCTGCACCCTAACCCCGCACTCGCCCCAGGCTGGCACCACTGTGTGGGCACAGCCAGACAGGCCACTGTTTACACACAACCACCTCTGTTTGTCCCCTCGCTCCTCTATTTTACCACAGTTGCTCCTCCCCAAATCATCTAAATCCACTCCCTTCCCCATCTATGGTTTCTTACCTAAAGACCTCATATGTCTTGTGCAGTCCCAAAACCCTCTTCCCTGGCATCCCATAACATGTCCCACACCCCAGGCAGCAACCCTGCCAGTCCAGCAGTGGATCTGGAGCTCTCTTGGACCATCATGTTTGGTGTCATGTCAGGACACTGGGGCTCAGGCCTTCCTGGGGCAGTCCTTAGTTTGGGTTCCTGCCTGCCCTGGGGCCTCTGGGCTTGAGGAGATGGGGCTCTGATGGGGTGATGGGAGGGAGGAGGGGATGGGGATCTGCACCTGGGATGGGCCTTGGAGGAGTTGGGGCAGGGTGCTGTTTGAGCTGCCCTGTCTGCCATTGTTTCTGTGCTCCTTTGTGGATATGCAGCCAAGTTTTTGCACCATATAATATGTCATAGTCAGTACAATATTTGATATTTAAATCTATTAAAAATAAATATTCTGTTTAGAAATTAAGCATTTTGCAGAATTGCAACTTAGCAAAAGCCTGTTTAGTTCAAAATCTTTTTTATTAATGGCTGACAAACACTACTTCAAAGGAAAGTAGCCTGAAGTAGAAACAAGTCAAGACATCTATTTTTGATTCAATATGAAAATTGCATACTTAGTCACACAAATATCCTGTAATTCTCTTCAGCCATAAAATGTCCTGTATTGAGCCTACTGAGATCCAAACCAGAGAATCTGTATTAACCAGTTCTCTACATTCTCAAATGTTTTCTGTGCTGCTTTGGTACTGATGATACTTCTTTCAGAAAATGTGTGTCCCTGAGTCTCATGTTGCTAACTCTTAAAAGATGTTTTGACAGCATGGTTCAAAAATGAGAATTAGGGGAAATTTCTACTTGTTTCAAGGTTATCAGCTAAAATGTCTGAATTTAATCCAGCATCTGGCTGAAGGCAGTTGGCTGTAACATAGTAAGATCCCCTGGAAACACCTGAACTGTAGGAAAACTTGTTTGTGCCTGGTGCACAGCTGTGAACACACATCACCCCAGAAGAAAACTACTGTGAAAGGCAAAACCCATACAGAGAGCAGTCATAAAGACAAGGAACGGCTTTTCAAAGGCTTCCATAATTCTTTTAGGTGTGATTTTTTTTTTTTTTTTAATTCACAATGAAAACTCTGAGGGCACATCATGTGTCCAGCTAGCTGCAAACACAATGTTACATTCTTGCACAAAAAACCCCAGAATCTCTTTGAAAATAATTTTTTCCTTATCAGCCACCAAGAAGCCATGTTACTGAATCCAGTAAATCTACTGAGATGCTCTAGAGAGCTCTTCAGGGAAGCCGGCAAAATATAACCTTCCACAGCCTTCTCCGTCTAAGCTTCCTTCTGACCTTGATGTACTTTTTCTTTGAGGCCAACATCAGGCAGTACCTCCCTGCTCTCTGGTACTGAACCCTTTGAATCTTGTTTATTTTCATTGTTATCTTATAACTTCCTATCAATCTTATGATGACATTTTGAAACCTACTAAAATAATCTTCTGAAGTGTTGCAAGACCTCACAAAAAATAAGGGTGGGGACCATTATTTTTATTTCATCTTTTTCTGGTTTGGTTGGGGTTTTTTTAGACGTCATTTTTCTCACCTGATTTATGTATTTTTTTTTTTCTTCGAATAAATGGATACTGAGGACAACTAAACTTAGGTATACGTCTTTGTCTGGAACAGATACAAAAAATGTTCTCAGAACCAATACACCTTTTAACTGCTAACAGAAATGCAAAGTATCCTCCTGGAGATGTTTCATCTCTGCGTGAAACAGCATGGATGGTGCTAGTAGGAGAATCTCTGTTTTCAGGTGCATCAACAGAGAAATCTGGCAAATATTTGGTCTTCTCTGCCTGCCCTTTTCTAACAAAAGAGTTGTGCACATGCTTTCATCCAAGCACACATGAATAAAAGGACTTATAAGATCATGAGTTAATAATGGCTACATAGAGGGGTGTTTGAAAAAGGTATAAACACAAGATAGAGGAGAGGATAGCATATGAGTTTCACTCATATGGGACAAGTTTGATTATGCCATAGTTGCATGTACTTATCCTAGAATTATAAGTGTTTATGTTTTTAAATATGCACATCCCAGATTTTACAAGGTATTGAATGTCTGCCACTTTAAATGTTTGTTTTCAAGTCTTCCTTTCCTGGAAACTGTTTTCAGGGACTGTAATCTGGTTCCCTGGTTATGATGGCCCATGACTTCACCTTCATTGCCACTTAAGAGCTGGAGTATTGCTTTCTTCAACACTACTGTCACTTAATTCACATGAAAACCCATAGAGCTCCTACAATGTTATTACAGAGAAACAGTTGCCTGAATCAGCAGAAAGGGTCTAAGTAGTATCTCACCTAAATTTAGATAGGTGTGATGTTTATCTGTAAAGGTAACAAAGTCCTTAAATGCAGCAGCATAGACTTGTATTTTATGCTATGAGGACATATCCTCATATTGTTAACACTGATCATAAAAAACATTATGAATAAGCTACTAAAAACAAATTTGTTTTATGTGTGTTCAACATGCAATTTATGTAATCAAAATCAGCTGCCTAATGTGTCAGCCTGTGACAATACACTATTTGGCAAGCAGAAAGCTTCAGGGAACATCCCACAGTTTCACAAGTTTGAATAGATGAAAGTGAAAATTGAAATACATTCTGTTAACCAAGTATATGCCTTTAGGGTGTAATTTGGCAAACCATTTAGTCTAGACCTTGTTCTTTTTTTCATTTTCATTTCACTCAATTCCATCCTTGATCAAGTCCGGTTAAGTCCATTCAGATCATGTGGAAGAATGCACTGAGTGTGAGACTTGATTGAATCATAGAATGGTTTAGGTTGGAAGGGACCTTAAAGATCACCTAGTTCCAACGCTCCTGCCATGGGCAGGGACACCTCCCACTAGACCAGGTTGCTCAAAGCCTCATCCAGCCTGGCCTTGAACATGTCCAGGGATAGGGCATCCACAGCTTCTCTGGGCAACCTGTTCCAGTGCCTCACCACCCTCACAGTGAAAAATTTCTTCCTAGTATCTAATTTAAATCTACCCTCTTACAGCTTAAATTTGTTACCCCTCGTCCTATCACTGCACTCCCTAATAAAGAGTGCCTGCCCTTTCTTTCTGTAGGTGGGGTCTCATGAGAGCAGAGTAGAGGGGGAGAATCACCTCCCTTGACCTGCTGGTCATGGTTTGATGCAGTCCATGATACAGTTGGCTTTCTGGGCTGCAAGCACACATTCCTGCACCTCCAAGTCCTTCTCTTCAGCTCCGTCTGTATTTGTGCTTGGCAATACTCTGACCCATGTGCAGGACCTTGCACTTGGCCTTGTTGAACTTCATGAGATTTACATGGGCCCACCTCTTAAGACTGAGGTCCCTCTGGATGGCATCCCTTCCCTCCAGCGTGTCCACCACACCACACAGCTTGGCGTCATTGGCAAACTTGCTGAGGGTGCACTCAATCCCACTGTCCGTGTCTCTGACAAAGATGTTAAATACTGTCAGTCTTAATACCAACCCCTGCGGAATGCCACTAGTCCCTGGTCTCCACTTGGACATCGAGCCATTGACTGCAGCTCTTTGAGTCTGACCATCCAGCCAGTTCCTTATCCTTCAGATCTATGTCTCTCCAATTCAGAGACAAGGATGTTGTGTGGGACAGTGTCAAGGGCTTTGTACAAGTCTGGGTAGATTATATCCTTTGCTCTTCCCTTACCCACCATCACTGTGACCCCATCGCAAAAGGCCACAAGTTTGTCAGGTATCATCTGCCCTTAGTGAAGCCATGTTGACTGTCACGAACCACCTCTTCATTTTCTATGTACCTTAGCATAGTTTCCAGGAGGATCTGCTCCATGATCTTGCCAGGCACAGAGGTGAGACTGACTGGTCTGCAGTTTCCCGGGTCTTCTTTTTTTCCCTTTTTAAAAATGGGGGTTATGTTTCCCCTTTTCCAGTCAGTGAGAACTTCCCCAGACTGTCACAACTTCTGAAATATGATGGATAGTGGCTTAGCAACTTCATTTACCCGTTCCCTCAGGACTGGTAGATGCACCTCATCAGGTCCCATGGATTTGTGCACCTTCAGGTTCCTTAGATGGTCTCACACATCTCCTACAGTGGGCAGTTCTTCATTCTCCCAGTCTCTGCCTTTGCCTTCTGCAGCTTGGGCGGTGTGGCTTGAGCACTTGCTGGTGAAGACTGAGGCAAAAAAATCATGGAGCACCTCAGCCTTCTCAATATCCTGGGTCACCAGGTCTCCTGTTTCCTTCTTGAGAGGGCCCACATTTTCCCTAGTGTTCCTTTTATCACAGACATACCTATAGAAGCATTTCTTGTTGCCCTTGATGTCCCTGGCCAGATTTAATTCTATGAGGGATTTAGCTTTCTTAACCTGATCTCTGGCTGCTCAGACAATGTCTCTGTATTCCTCCCAGGTGACCTGTGCTTGCTTCCACCCTCTGAAGGCTTCCTTTTTGTGTTTGAGTTTGTCCAGGAGTTCATTGTTCATCCATGCAGACCTCCTGGCATTTTTGCCTCCCTTTCTCTTTGCTGGGATGCATAGCCCCTGAGCTTGGAGGAAGTGATCCTTGAATATTAGCCAGCTTTCTTGGGCCCCTCTTCCCTCCAGGGCTTTATCCCATGGGACTCTTCCAAGCAGGTCCCTGAAGAGGCCAAAGTCTGCTCTCCTGAAGTTGAGGTCAGTGAGTTTGTCGTATGCCCTCCTCGCTGCCCTAGGGATCTTGAACTCCATCATTTCAAGGTCACTGCATCCCAGGCTTCCCTTGAGTTGTTCTTTGCCCTTTCTTGTTGATGAGAACAAGGTTCACCATAGCCCCTCTCCTTATTGGTTCCTCTATCACTTGGAGAAGGAAGTCATCATCAATGCATTCCAGGAACCTCCTGGCCTGCTTATGGCCTGCTGTGTTGCCCCTCCAACAGATATCAGGGTAGTTAAAGTCCCCCATGAGGAACGGGGCTTCTGAGTGTGAGGTTGCTCCTATCTGTCTATAGAGGGCCTCATCTGCTTGGTCTTCCTGGTCTGGTGGCCTGTAGCAGACCCCCATTACAATGTCCCCTGTCCCTGTCCTCCCTTTGATCCTGACCCACAAGCTCTCTGTTGGCTCCTCATCCATCCCCAGGTGGAGCTCCATGCACTCCAGCTGGTCATTGACATAGAGGGCAACACCCCCTCCTCATCTCCCCTGCTTGTCCTTCCTGAAGAGCCTGTATCCCTCCATCCCAACATTCCAGTCATAGGACCCATCCCACCACATCTCCATGGTGCCAATAAGATCATTGCCCTGCAGGTGTGTGCATGTCTCTAACTCCTCTTGTTTATTCACCATGCTATGGGCATTTGCATAGAGGCACTACAGTTGGACCCCCGCCCCGATGAAGCTGACTTACTGTCTGGAATTCCTTTGTGCTGCTATTCAGGTGCTCTCCTTCTGAACTATGATCCTCCTTCAGCCTCTGGGCATCTGTTGCTGGCACTGGCATCAAACTGGTAGGAGTGGGATGGTTTGATGTTCTGCTCCCTGAGCAACTTTTTTTGAAGAAGTAAAAAAACTACTTAAAGTCAAGTAAAACTCAGCTGTGTTACAAGTGAGACAAAAAAAAAAAATTCACTAAATAGAGTCCTATTTGCAATTAAGCAAGCAGTCTACATTGAAATAGTTAATATTTTAGGGGAAAAAAATGAAATAAAGAAATTGAGAAATAGTTTTCATTAATTTCCCATAAATGTAAATCTGAGCATTCATATTTCAAACTCTTTCCAATATTCCTAATCCTTTTCCGAACTTGCTTGTTCAAAGCCTCCACATGTTGAATGTTGTCTTATATAAAATATTTTTCTGGAAAGAAATTGGCAGATTCCACATTGGTTCATTTTAGAAGTATAAATACCATTTATTAGAATAGCATTTGAAATGAATTGCTTGCAGAATTTGGGTGAGTGGTGCATTTGTGGCTGATGTAAATCATTCATTCTTCGCTTGCTTCATTTCGCATCCTTTTGGAGATGGCTGCATTCTATGGCTTTAACTCCATAACATAGTGATGGCGGTACAGTTAATAAAAATACAGTGTATTAGAATCCTAGTAATAGAAAACCCAACAGCTAGTGCTACTTGTCAATAAACCAGACAGAAAGTACCTCCACATTGGAAGAAAATTATCTGAGAAACTGTATTGCACAAACAATCCTGAACCAAGTTTTTGTCAGCCTATGATTAGTCAACAGCTCATGATCATGAGGCATACACTAGAAGATAATATCTGGGAATTTGTTAAGGAATGGTAAAGACTTTACGTTTCCTCAAAAAGTTTAAAAACCTGTATTGTCAGTATTCCTATTGTATTCCAACTGTATTCCTATTCCCTTACCATAAACATTTTGTTGGTCCTGCACATGATGTTCTTTTATGGCACTTTGAGTTTAGTTAAAACATCAATACAGATAGTTTCCCAATTTTTGTTCCTAAAATACAGTACAGATCCATGTGTTTGTGCACAGAGTTATAATTCAAATGGTGCTGCAAATATGCATATGAATTTTTTATGGGCCAAATCAAACCTGTAAAGAGAACATGGACCTACAATGTTGTAGTTTAAGCAAAGATAGCATTTTCATTTTACAAACAGTGGAAATGCCACAAATTTTGGGTTTAGTCCCTCCTAAAATTGAAGTCCATGAAAAAACACCCTCACTCCTGCAGCAAAGGTGAAGTTAGGAATATATTATGTTAGCTATATTATTATAGCTGCAGATTTGTAGAGAGAAACAGCACTCGGGACTTTACATTCATGCAATATGACTTTCAGGGGTTGCTACTTCAGACTAATGTGGTTCTGACCCCATGAACTGACTTCCTGCTTTCAGATGGATCACAGGCTTTGCATTTCTGCAGCACATCTGCACATTCATCCAAAAGGAACCCAGTTTCTGTAGTCCTGGATTGCTCCCAGTGTGAACCAATGCACAGGAACTGGAGGTGACTGGGAGAGTCACTTGGAAAATGCCTTTTTGTTCTCAAGAATACGTACTAATGCAAATGTATTTTAACACTGCAGAGATAAAGCCCACCAGAAGAAGGGCATCTTGATTTGGTTCTCACCTTTGCCCAATCTGAATTGGTAGACCCCTTCTAAAAGATGCTCCAAACCACTAGTGCAAAGAGATGTTTTAATTCTTGTTCATCAGGGCAATTTCAGTTTGCATGGCTAACTAAACATGCACTGGAGCAGGGACTGGATTTAAGATTACTCACTTCTGAGGTGAGCGTGGTAAATTAAGTATTTATTATGCAAGAAATTCCCAAATCCAGGTACAGACTATAATTTATTGGCTTGACCACTTTACTGTCAGAATGGAGGTGGACTCAGATTCTCTTAAGCAGAAAAGCATTTGAATACGAGTCCCCTCTACAGACACCTTCCAGAAGGGACATGCTTTGTGCTGCTCTGCAGCTGCATGCACCCAGTGGTCCATCTCTCTTGCTTTTTGCACGTGCTTCTTAATGTGATAGAAGTAATTTTTTCTACAGTAACTTGAATGTTAAAGTAAAAAAAAAAAAAAAACAACAACAACAAAAAAAACCAAAACAAAGTGAAGGTGATGTTCTACTGAGTCCTTATGAAACTGGGTTTGTTCAGAAACTTTTTTTTCTGATGATTACCTAGGCAAGGAAGGCATGAGGAGGAACTGAATATTCTAGCGTATCATTTCACCTGCTTCACTGTCAGGAGGGATGCCAGTGAGGTACCCAACAACCAAATTAAGTCATCGTGTCCATATGCATTATGGATGGTATAACTAGTATTTTATGAAATTATATTCAGTTGAATTATTATTGTACTTACGCTGCCATTTTAATAATTAATCGTTAAAATATGTTGCAGTTATATATCATTTTTGTCTTAATATTTTAAATTTCACTGTCTTTGTGGAAGCCTCAGCATTCTTGACTAGGAAGGTAAGTGGAATTTTGCATTTCTGAGTAATAGGATGATTATTAACATAAAATACTAATACTCTGGGATTGTAGAGCCTTCATGCTTTCCCCACCCTGTGCCTTCTTCTCTTCATAAATATATGAAAAGCCCTCTCACTGCTGTGTTTGAAATCTCTTCTCAACACTTTGTTCTTCTGAAATGCCTTTAAAAAACCCGTGGAAATGACTAAGGAATAAGTGTGCTGTGACCTCTGTTTTTCATGGGACTCTTGTAATTTTCCTTACACTGGGTATTTCATACTGTATCAAATCTTCTTATCTAACACAGCATTTAAGGAAACAGATTTTGCCTAGAGGGTTTTCAGAGCATAAAACCTCTTCCGGCACAGTGCAGCCATGGCAGAGCAGCCCCACTGTGACCAGCAGGCGGGTTGTGCAGTTTTGGCCACACACGTTTCCTCGCATGAAGCCAGAGCTCCTCCCCGCGTACCCTTACGTGGTCATGTTCTCTGCTGCTTCCATGGATGTCAGAAGCTGGAGGTTGATCAAGCTACACACAGCATAAGGAGCCAGTAAGAAGTCGTGGTGCTTCTCTGACAATTCAGGAGCACCAGTGTCGTGGCAAGGCAGCACAGGGAAGGGTTTAACGGGGAGGTAAAGACTCCTGGATTCTACTACAGAGCTATAACGTGTGCACTGGGTGCCTTCCCATCTGTCTCCTTGTGACGGTAACTCCCTTCCTCAGGTGCAAAATAATGCTTTCCCATTCCTACTGCTCCTTTGCTTCCTTACACATCCTACGCATTTTGTGCAACTGCTGAAAGCAGTATCCATGTTGTGAATGGTGCATCTTCTTCCCCAGCAGGTTAGAGTTCCCATTAAAGGTAGATTGCTTAGATTTGCAACGTATTTCATAAAAAGAGAAGAAATCTTGCAAATATGGTATGTACAGTAAGGTTCATAGTCGCATCTTTTGTATGTAGGAACACTAGCACTGCCATATATGTTTACACATCATTAATTCTTTGTTGAAAGTTCAAATTAATTAGTTTAATTTGTTGTGCTTTTTAACTAAAGAAGTTATTTATTGTATGTTTAAATATATGTCATAATCTCTGAGAAAGAATATCTGAGAAAGCCAGTATTCAAAATAAAAAATGAAGACGTACAGAATGCAAATAGTATGGATACAAAATTACAGTCCAGATTAAATGTAGAAGTATTGACATAATGTGTCCAAATCACAGTAAACTGCAATTTATGTTGTGAAACAGAAAGCTAGCTTTTTATTTTTTCAGATTTTCTCTTGTCATTCGTAAAGAATTTTTGTTGGTTAATTTTTTCCTCCCAGAAGTGCAAACTTCTTCATGTCAGTGATTATGCTTGCTTTGCACAGTAGAGGACAGCATGCATTTTTTTCTTTTACTGCTGACTCTATCCACATTTTGCCTGATATGCTTTTCCATCCTCACCTTCACCGTCTGCACCCTGTGAACATAAAAGATAAAAAATAGATTAAATGCAAGGGAGCTGAAGAAACGGAACTTATCACACAGGTTTGCTCTCCTATGCTGAAAGTAATACTGTCACTTTCTCCAGGAAAAAGAATCTCATATATATGTGGGGTTTAAATGAAAGTGTATCATTACATGATAAAATGCAAGTCCACATTTTGACTTAGTCCCTTATCATTAAATTATACTACTTATAATTAAAGGTAACATTTGACAAAAATAAAAGGAGCAGAATCTGACCCAGCAGATCTCTGAGACAGGCAAATTTTGTGTATTGATCATGACTGTTATTTGAACAGGATATCTTAAGATTCTTTTAAAACAATTGTATTCTGCAATTATAATTTTGAGTGCCTGTTACAAAGAAAACCTTTATTTTACGTAAGAGAAAATATTACTCTTCTGATTTCAATCAGTTTGATACCCTAGAGGATTTATTTTGTTTTTATATTTTAAAGTGCAAACAAAATTACTTCCCCCCAATATATTCTCTTTCTCATCATAAAAGAAACAGGGGGTATCTATCAATATGTTTTGGCATTGATTTCCAGAGGAGTGTTGATTTACATACTGCTATAGCACAGACATTTTCATTGTGTCCATGTCTGTGTGTTTGCGTGTCTGAAATAGAGACCTTGTTTTCTCTTTTCTTTCTGTTTCCGGCAAGCTGAGCAGAAGGATGTATTTTTTTTGACAGGCTGCCACTCTCAAGAGCGCATAAAATCTGCATTTCCTTTCATCTATCTGGATTAGCGGATTATCCGTCAGTCTGCTTAGTGACTGAGATACTTTCTATCCTTCATCTTTGAGTTCTTAAACTCATATAACAACAGGTGTGTTTCTAAGATTTGGCATGTGTTGGAGAATGAGAAGTTTTTTCACATGGCTGATTGGTATCTTAAAATAACTTTTTTTTTTTTCTTCACAGAGACCTCATTTTGGCAACCAACAGTATCATAAAATGAAAGTAATGCTTTTTATTTTTGATTCATTTTCTGATAAAAGCACATCAAACAACAAAATTGGAAGCCTGCCCCTATTATTTGATCCGGTTTCAGAAGGGAGGAGGGATGGGAGACAAGAGAAGAAAAGAAGGGAATTAATTAGAGCAGCAAAAACTGTGTGTAAAGAGGAGGGTTTGTATGATGGTCTCAAGTGTAATGCCGGAATATGAAACAAAATTTGACTTAAAAAAACCCCAAACCCTTTAGAAGAAAGTGCTGTTCCAGTTAACTGCCTTCCAACTTCTAAACTAATTCTAACAGGTCTCAAATAAAGGTGCCAACACCCTCACCCCCCAAACGGAAATACCAAAGCAACTGAAAAGAGCAGCTGAGGTATTTTACCATTCCCCACTGCCAGGCATGCATCATTCACCCTCACCCAGGGAGCCTCAGTGAGCCTGGGCAAGGTTTCCCGGGCCAGGCGTGTGGTAGTGTTTTGCTTTTCCTGCAGGTATTTCAGGGAGGTACCACCAGCAAGTGGCCAGAGGTGGTAAGCAAACAAACAAAACCCCCAACCAAAGACAAAAATGAAGATGAAAAAACATAATTTCACCTACAGAAGAGGATTGTACAGTGCTATTATAATATTGGCTCTCAGCAGGGCTGAAATTTAAGGGTTTTCTGCAGTCTTAGGTATGAACTTTCTTTCTCAAGGGCTTTCATTTTTAGATCAAACCCTACCTCTATTTTTATATTCAGTTGCTAATCTATTCTATCAATAATTAATTCTGCCTTCTATCACATAATGTATGAGTCAATGAATTTCTTATCTATGTTTCCTAAATGCCTTATTTTCTGTTTCCTTATAACTTCTAATTATTCTTAATCTTTTCAAACTTCTCTGATACCTATTTAATCCTTTCTGTATGTGCTTCTCAATAAAGTACTAGATACTCCTCATGCCCTGCATGTGGAGCTCAACAGATATTTGCACAGCATCTAAGGTATGTCCTGGCCCTGTCTGTAGCTGTTAACTTTATTCATAATAGGTTAGGCTGAAACTCTGACACCTTTTTTGGATTTTATTATTTGTTTCTGGCAGTGCCAACAATGCATGAAGAATTTTTAGATAGTCAAGACCATATAGTCACTACCCAAAGAAGAACATACAGTCTGAAGGGAGCAAAGCTCAGAGGAGAAAAAGAACGAAGGGATATCTATACAAATCTAGTTCTCTGCCTGAGTGAGTAGCCAAGCTGTAGCATTCTGTATTCTCAAGCTAGGGATACAATAAATAAGGAAAGAAAATATTGTCTTGTCATTATGCTCATTGCATTTTCAAGTTGTTTTTTTTTGTTGTTGTTGTTGTTTCACTTTACATTTTTTATTCCTTAAAACAATGAAATATTTATTTTTATTTTTCTCTGTCAAATGGAAAATGATAATAAAGGTTTTGGAAATGGATTTAGATATTGACGCTAGAATACACTTATGTGCTTAAATTTCAGAATGCACTGAGTGTAACTGAAACACAAATAAAGGTTTCAGTAGCAGTACACTCAAGAATAAAGACAACTTCTGGAGACGGTTGTTCAAGCCAAACTAAATAAAAGGGGTTGGTGGGGAATGACAACCTATTTTTTTTTGGGGCCTGGCAAGACCAGAAACAAAGACCAAGTTTCAAAGCTGACGATAGATTGCTATAGCATGGACATAACATGGTGGGGATAGTAGCCTAGACAAGGAAACAAGATACAAGACTCAAGCAAGTGAAATGAGGAAGAGCTAGCTGTAAGTTCACTAGTCTTTATGTTGCTGTCTCAGTCTGAAACCAGCAATAAGACATCCTAAGCAATAAGAACAGAAAAAGAGTAAAGAAAAGGAAAGAACTTAAACACTCTGTAAGAATAAGAAAAGTGAGGACAGAGAGTCTTCATCAGTGCAGCATGAGACAGAAATTCAAATAGGGAAGGAAAGAGCTAGAAAGTCTGTCCCCTTCTTTGAGACAGTCCAGAATCATGGACCACTGTCAAGGGAGTGAAAGTTGCACTGAGGTCAAGTGGCTAAGAAGAAGGAATAGTAGTCCACTGCAGCTGTGGGATTTAACACTTGGCAAAATCTTGTGTCACTAACAAGAACATGGCTCAAATAGCCTTCAAGTTTGCACCAAGCAAGATGGTTTGTAAAGTGGCTATTACATATTTGGACTACAATAACATATCTCAAGTGTTAAAAAG
Organism: Pterocles gutturalis; assembly: GCF_000699245.1. Lineage (NCBI taxonomy): Eukaryota > Metazoa > Chordata > Aves > Pterocliformes > Pteroclidae > Pterocles > Pterocles gutturalis. Next base: position 80,820 of record NW_010138034.1, on the reverse strand, counting down.
TACATTCATTTGCTAGCATGCATTTCCTTGACACTGCTGCAATGTAGTTATCTTTCTGTGCCAAGATCAGTGCTGGAACCTGGAGGACACTGCAGTACTATAAGACAGGTAACACTGAAAAGGTCCATTTTAAAAATACAGAATACTCACTATTTTTCTTTTCTAGCTATCAGCTTTATTTGTCCATTGTTGTCATAAATTTGCATTATATTATTCAGATTTATAATTAATTCCAAATGTAAAAGAAGCAGAAGTTACTAAATTGGGAGACAGGTGCTCCCATGAGAGAACTGCATGGAAGATACAAGAAACTTCATATTGTGAGGAAAAGGCAGCTGTTATTGGACTAACAAACATCTAGCTCTAGATATCGCCAACAGCTTCAGTCCAACAGTGGTACCTACAAGCTACTCTTCATGGCCTGACTATAGTTACTGACTGTTCTTCTTAAAATCTTCCTGGTCTAGCAGACAGAACATGCTAAGTCAACCAAGGGTAAGAAAGGTATCCTACATTCTTTAGGCTTGTGGAGAGAATCTCCTGGAAGGTAAAGGGTTTTTCTTAGAAACAGTAGTTATTAACAAAGCCAGCTGGTGTATCTCAGTAGGGGCTGGTGTATCTCATGCGTGGGGCATGGCTTCAGTTTTACAGAAACTTAATGGTGGCACTGGAGGATCCTGCAGCAAGGTTTCAAACATGAATATATTCACAGTGTTAATGCATTCAGAGCAATTCAGAGAAACTTTTAAAAGCAGCTAACAGAGCAGCATAATGTCTAAACATTTGTCCCTGGAGTTTCAAACTTGGAAAATTTCAAATGTTTTGAATTTTTGTTTAATGTTTCATTCTAAACTTCCTTAAATTTTCATGCAATAAAAAAGTACCAATTTTTCTAATACTTTGAACAAGTAAATAGTAGAGGACTAGATTAGAGATCTGTGACAAATTTTCCCCAAAACCAGCTTGTGTATGTTTACTTTTAGGCCAACCTTATCATTTATTGTCAATGGTCAAGCTCCTTCCGAAAGTATTTACCCTAATCTTCTCTGAAGTATTTATACGGTTTTAAATACTGCAATCACTTTTGCCAGGTTTAGCAAGGTGCCACTTGATAGTCTAATCAAGATAAATTTCCACTTCTGCTGATCATAGTATTAGCTTTTCTCTCCACCTGTTCCAGTCTGAAATATATTTTCTTGCGCATGACAAAGCTATACTTGGTATTTAGCAATGTGTGTACTGTGTTGCATTTTTCCTATTTTATCTGGAACTATATCAGTTAAAGATCATGCAGTTTTTTTTCCCCCAAGACACCCTGGATCATTGGCTCATAGGCATTCCATGATTGACTAATACACCCAGCTCTCTCTTTTTCTGTGTCATTTCAAATAAATGAGGCCTGTTAGTAGCTCTGATTCAAGATCAGTAGTTCACAGCCAATTCTATTCAATGACCCAGTCCTGTGATTTAAAAATGTTTAACTTATTTAATGGTTGCTGTTAATCATCCTCTTGAGCTACAGTAGAAGAGAATATATTTCATTTTCTCTGGACTATATGAATATATTACTCCACTTCTTGCCAAAGACAAAAAAAGTGTTCAACCAAATGTTTCAGACTCCTCTGTATCATGGGGTTGATCATACTTGCCAAGATCTTAAGTAGAATCCTCTCAAAAAGTGCCAGGGATCTAATTCTCCTAATGATAAGCCCCCATATATACTATCAGGAAATTTTATAATCTGTTTATTTGGGTGACAAGAAACACTGTGAAAAAAAGGTAGAAATGGAGGATTCCCAGAACTGCCATGTTAAACTGTCATCATTACGTAATGATTTAGCTTTAGACTCATCTTCTATGTATCAAGAAACATGAGGAATGTGAAATTTTGAGACCTTTTTTTAGAAACAATCCCTGTTCTAGGTGTTTTGGTGTTGTTTGGTGGTTTTTTTTCCTGAAATAAATGGAACATTCCTGAATCTATCAAACTTGCAACCAATTTTAAAAGGCTTTCTTAAAAGACATGTGGGACTTTCACTACAGACCTTGGAAAATGTTTGTGTTGACAGTAACAAGGCGGTTGAAAAATGGAGAGGAGCTGGAAGTGAAACATAATTTCAGTTCAAAAAAAAAAAAAGGTTTAAATTTGATCACAAAAATGGCAAAGACATAAGAGATCAACATTTATTTTCCTTGAAAGTGATCTTTATCTATGATAGAAATACACAGAATAATTAATCTGTATTTTTTACATGGCAGAGCATAAAACTATGAGACCACTAGCATGACAGCTGGTCCCCTTTTAATTTGGCACTTAAACACATTTAACCAGTGCTTTTCTTCCCTTGTCACACACATTTAGGAGCTGGGTGACTACTGGCTATTACAGATTGTTCCTATGGCTTAAATACTCATTCCTGACAAAAATGAGAGGTAGAACTAAACTAGCTGCACTGGACCAGCCCATTGATGTTACTAAAAATGTTTAGGCATTCTTGGTGAAATAACCTGGTCCAGTAAGAATATCATTGCTTACTGAAAGCTGCTTAAAACCTTAACCGTTGTTGCATTAATCTGGGACTAGTAGGTAGCATCCTTGAATCTGATCCTGTAGGTGACAAGCACTCTTGTGTTTTACATAGTGAACCTCTCCAGATTTTACGTGATGGAGAGTCTCTTCCACATACAAAAGAGAAGCACCGCTACAAGTCTGGTAATGGAGGGTTCCCAAACCGGGTAATAAAGCACTGACTTGTATTTGGCACTGTTTAAACAGTGAAACAGCAGTTCAAACATGACTGTTTACCATGGATATTTTATAACTTTAATGTCTGTGAATAAAGACCATAACATGATATGCTGAGGTAATTTTTTTTTCTGGTGCACAGTTGGATCACTTGGTTTTTGAACCATCCCTACAGCGTAAGCTGTATGTACTTTCATTTAAGGATTTTGGTGCTAACTTTTACATCTGTGATACTGTGTGAAATGCTCAGAAAGCTGAGCAAGCTAAGCGTGGGCCTTAGGAGAGACTCCCAGACCAAAAAAAAGGAGTGATGTCCACTAGGACTAATTAAGACAGTAGTTCATTTTTATCTTCTTCCTCTCCTTACTTGTTTTGAGGTATTTTGGAGATAGCCACATCTTTCTTCACATCATCCATATGCCTTCCTTCATTGTGGTTTTGGCCATAGGTGAAAGATGGTGGGAGAGACTTGAGATGCCCAAAAACAATATCTCAAGTGCCTCAGATATATGCATTGCTGTGCATAACCTAATGAAGGTAATAAGCTCTTGGTGTGCCCACAGAGCCGTTGATGTATTTTCCCTGTTCAGGAGTAGCTCACTGCCACATCTATTCCTTCTTACAGTTTCATTTTCCAATCTAAAATTAGTTAGAGTTACCAGACAAAACAGTGGTGCTCACCCACGCTAGGCTGCTAATTCAGGAAGCACTGTTATTTTCTGTGATATAACTGTCTTCTGCACGTCTCATGTTACCATGAACCTTCATACAAAATGCATGGCCTCTTTCCAATCAGCCATGGAGTGAAAACCCTCTTCCTAACATATAATGTTTGTTCCTTTAAGAAAATGTACTGGACATACTATCTAATAGAGATAGTCACTAGTACATATGGAAAATAGCTGGAAAAATCTTGCAAGGTGGTTTGGGTTTCACTACAGTTTGAGAACTAAATTACAAGCAAGTTTCAGACTCTACATTATAAGTGTTTGTCTATCATGATTTGCATATACAACTCACAAGGATTTTAGGAAATATGCATTATTTGGGGGTACAACAGGAGCTCTCTGTTAAGCTCTGCACTAGCTGGAACAGTCAGCAATTATCCTGTTGTGAGCCTTTGCTTAACTGTGATACATCACTTAGACATGTGGGCATTCAAAAACTTTCCAGGATACATTTGCAAAGAAATGTGGACTTGTATTTTAAAGCATTTCTTTTGGACAACAAAAAAACTCTGAGATGGGAACTGGTGTTCCCTAAATAAGGCACAGCTGGGATTCACCACCTTAGCAAACCTGTCAGAGCTTTCTGTAATCTATACAGTTCAAAATGTCACAAAGAGAGAAGTGAAGGGCATTGAGGTGCTCTAGGCAGCAAGAAAGTACCTACGTGATACTCATAGCCAGGGGTGTCCTAGTGGCAGGTATTCGATGAGGTTGGTCTTTTCTCATACAAGCTGCAGACAAGGGCGAGATAGAAGTTATTAATCTCCCTTAGCCCCATGGAGTCATTGTTTATCCCAGGACCAGATCATTCACCAAGAATGTCAAAGACCTGGCTTCTTCCTTTGCCTATTTTCATCTGAAGGTGGATGTTTTCATGTCTCATAGGGGACTGACATAACTACTGTCCTTTTGGTGAGGGATGGGTCTTAGACTCTTAAGTGGAAGATCATAGATTCATAGAATCACAGAATGGTTCGGGTTGGAAAGGACCTTAAAGATCATGAAGTTCCAACCCCCCTGCCATGGGCAGGGACACCCTCCACTAGACCAGGTTGCTCAAAGCCTCATCCAGCCTGGTCTTGAACACCTCCAGGGATGGGGCATCCACAACTTCCCTGGGTAACCTGTTCCAGTGCCTCACCACCCTCATAGTGAAGAATTTCTTCCTAATGTCTGGTCTAAATTTACCCTCTTTTAGCTTATACCCATTACCCCTTGTCCTCTCACTACACTCCCTGATAAAGGGTGCCTCCCCATCTCTCCTGTAGCCCCCTTCAGGTACTGGAAGGCTGCTATTAAGTCTCCTCGGAGCCTTCTCTTCTCCAGGCTGAACAACCCCCAACTCTCTCAGCCTGTCCTCATAGGGGAGGGGCTCCAGCCCTCTGATTAATTTTGTGGCTCTCCTCTGAACTCTCTCCAACAGGTCCACTTCCCACAGATAAGTAGTATTTGCACCATAAGACAATAAAAAGACCAAGTGTTTATAACCAGTGCATGGGTTAAGGTAACATTAACTCACCTGGAATGAAGCATCACTGAATTTCACTGTCTTCTGCAGTTTCTAGTCATTCACACACACAAAAAAAGTATGTCTCCAACATAAGGATGAGTACCGTTTGTCCCAGTGTATTGAGTACTCTGACAGTAAAACTTTCCAAGCAAATGAAGGACCAAGTTCAAGAAATGAACAAGAAGACAGATTTAACATCGGTTCTTACCTCTCATTTTATTTTTCACTACAGTGACAGTGTGCAGCTGTGGACGGGAACTAGGCAAGAAACAAACTGCCAATGATTTTACCAAAAATTGGTAAAACTGTTCTCAGTTGTGTGAAAGGCTGTGTGAGACAGCTGTTGTTTGGCTGAAGGCTTCCTAGACTTTGGTGGCACCACTCAGTAGTGGTATCTACCTGGAGATGCTGTTTCAGAAAAGTTTGATTCAGTACTGTGGGGTTTTGAACATCAGGATGAATATTTTATAAAATCTTTTTGCTCAAATATGGTTGCATCTAGAAAAAAAGATAATCCAGCACAACGTTAAACAGCTTTTCACTGTATCTTGCACATTGCTGTTCAAGAATTCAGGGCATGAGCAAAGTCGATGGAAGCTGATGGTACTACTTCGCAAGACTAAGTGTGTAATTAATTGCATAACTTACAACCTTACTATCACACAGCCCTGTATCACATAACTCTCAGAATAACCATATATGTTTCTAATATGAAGAAGTATAGGAATTACAACTGGTATAGACTGGTATAATTTCAGAGATGATGGATCCTCTCTGAGGATCTCATGAGATTTTAGAGAAGCACTTGACAGAGGTATCTGCATCATGGTAATAAAATTAGCTTCAATGTACTTGACACAAGAACAACAGAATATTCTGATTTATGCATGTTTAGGACCTCACATATTTTATTTTCTCTGTTCCTTTTGTTTTCTGTTTTGTTGTTGGTGGTGGTGGTTTTGTCTGACCGTGTTAATGATCATGGAGCAGATCCTCCTTGAAGCCATGTTAAGACACGCACGAGACCAAGGGTGATCTGAGACAGCCAACATGGCTTCACCAAAGGCAGATCTTGCCTGACCAATCTGGTGGCCTTCTATGATGGAGTGACGGCGTCAGTGGACAAAGGAAGGGCGGCGGATGTAATTTACCTGGACTTGTGCAAAACCTTGGACATAGTCCCTCACCACATCCTTCTCTCTAAATCGGAGTGGTATGGATTTGAACGATGGACTGTTCAATGGATAAGGAATTGGTTGGCTGGTGGCAGCCAAAGGGTTGTGGTCAACGGCTCTATGTCTGGATGGAGGCCAGTCAGAAGTGGTGTCCCTCAAGGGTCTGTCTTGGGACTGGTGCTCTTCAACATCTTTATCAATGACATAGATGAGGGAACCGAATTCACCAAGAAAACTTAAAAACACTGCAGTTTTGCCTTAAACAATGAGGTCAAAGGGGTGGTAGAATCACTAAGAATCAGTAGAATTTAAATTCTGCTTTACCATAAGATTTTGAATAAAAGTAACAAAATACAAACTTACAAAATGTTTTATATAAATGAGACTTTTATCTTCCTGGGCCTTTATATTTATCATTACTATGTTTATCTCTCTCACACACACACACACATACACACCCCCCCACCCCATTTACCAGAATCTAATAATTAGGACTAGCAAAGTACAGATTAATTGATTTTTAATTTCAGGTTTCAAATGCTTCTACAAGAAACAAACAAAAAGACAACCACTTCTTTTCTTGTCATTCATAAGGCATTCTGTTGAAGACAGATACATTTATACATATAAAAAAGAAAGAGCTCTTGGAACAGATCCAGACGAGGGCCACAAAGATGATCAGAGGGCTGGAGCACCTCTCCTATGAAGAAAGGTTGAGGGAACTGGGCTTGTTTAGCTTGGAGAAGAGAAGGCTCCGGGGAGACCTCATTGCAGCCTTCCAGTACTTGAAGGGAGCCTATAAAGAGGAGGGGGAGCGACTGTTCACAGGGGTTGATAGTGACAGGATGAGGGGGATTGGTTTTAAACTAAGAGAGAGGAGACTTAGGTTGGATATTAGGTGTAAATTTTTCATGCAGAGGGTGGTGAGGCACTGGAACAGGTTGCCCAGAGAAGCTGTTGATGCCCCATCCCTGGAGGGGTTCAAGGCCAGGCTGGATGGGGCCCTGGGCAGCCTGCTCTAGTGGTTGGCAACCCTGCCCAGAGCAGGGGGTTGAAACTAGATGGTCTTTAAGGTCCTTTTCAAAACAGACCATTCTATGATTCTATGATTCTGTTTTTCTGACTGCTTTAACTATTATGCAATCCGGCTGGTCCTCCTCTCTGGTATTTCCAGAATATATTTTCAAAAATTTGCACACTTTTTGAAGCAGTCTCTCTACTAAAAAGAGTTTGGAAACTGAGAACCCATGTGGCCCTCACTCATGAAAAATTCATAGTGATTTAGACACAGTGATAATTGGACCACAGAGATATGACAAGTTTTTCTTACTACAGTTCTCTCTAGGACTAGAAATGATTGCTGCTGCTTTTATACACCTTTGTTTAATTAAATTTCACAGAAGTCAAATGAAGTAAAAATGGAAATAAGATGCAACTTTCTTATAGTAAGGATAATTAACACTGAAACAGATTACCTGAAAGCGCAATAAGTAGAATGGCCATCCAGAAAATATGCTACATTTCAGACACAAATCAGTACAAATCTTGCTAAAATAAATAGTAGATACTAGCCCGTCATTAATCTTGGGCTGATGGACAAATTGATGGTGGGTTACGTGTTGTCTATTTTGGACAAAGAATCAGAGGCTTTCAGAAAATACACCTTTCATTAATATTACAGTGGTTGTGGGAATTTGTATGTCTTATATTAAAACCGTACAAATACAAATAACATTAAACAAAAATCCCTAGTAACACATGCACCCATAGTCATGTCCTAAACCTTAGTTCTCTTTTCTGCTTTGAAGCATTCTGGAGAAATAGGTTGACGTAATGGTGTACCAGAAATCACTTGTTCTATCATGCTTTAAGAAAGGTCAGTACTTGACAAGATTTTTCTACTGACAATGGCCTGCTACTTAGTAACTTCCAAACTATGCAAAAGCTGTAACTGCACTGGTTAGCTTCAGCTGAAGAAAAAAGATCATGAAGAAACATATATTCACAAAAGGTTTTTGTTGTGGGTTTTTTGGTTTTTTTTTCCCTTTTAAGGACTTCTTGAAGTGTTGGAACAAATTTACTGTTTCTGAAAATTTTTCCCAGGAATTCAACTGTTTCTGATTTCAGCACTATAAGAAGGGGAAAGCTCTGATTTTTAGGTGGTGTATACATTAGCAAATGTGTGAATTCAAACCAGCATATCTGTACACGAAAACTCACTTGTTTCAGAATAGGAGCCTCCACTCAACTAAACTAGTACAGTCAGTTCAACAGTGGTAAGTATCCTTATGTGGCTAGAAGAGATTCCTAGGCATACAAAGAGTTTCTTGGTTATATGCAAAGTTTCCTTGCAGTAAATGCTTAATCTATGACCTATCTAATCCTCCAGAAACAAGAGAAATTTGCAGAAGAGACTGTCACTACAGTTTTCTTTGGCTGTAAGGAGCCCTTTCACATATGCCATGGGGCAGGCTTTCTCCGAGATCAATGGGGTGTGCGTTTGTTCTCGTCAGCTGAGGAATTTACAAAGCCAAGTTAATTCTACATGGTCACCCATAGTCTCCAGACAGAATAGTTTATTTATCAACCTGTCTCTGCCATGCATGGAGTATGGTGTATAGATCCCTGAGCGAGCAGAGATGCAACTCAGTAAATCCACATGCTGAGGATCAGCTCTACAGCTGACCTAACAAGCTCTGCTTCGCAGCTGTCTTTATTAGCTTGAATGCACTGCTGCACAAATGTGGCTTAGCCTGCAGTCAGACCCAAGCTGATTCACATCCAGTCAGCTCAGGGAGCTCTGCACCATGCACCCACTGCTTCTGGTTGTGGTTATCATTATCAGCCCTGGGTCAGATGTGTTCACACCCATGCTGGAAACAGATTTGTATGCCTATTGGCAGCATGATTTTAAAGCTGATTTTTAATGTGAACTTAAACTTATGATTTCTAGGAATCTTGGACAACAGGTTAAAATTAAAAAGACCTACTCTTTCTGCATAATTAAAGCCACCAATCCCTTTCCAATCGAAATAATACCCATAATTACGTGCAAATTACTTAATGTTCAACTGTTTGTAGAATCTTCCTATAATTAAATGCAGCACAACAATGTTTTTAAGAGCTCAAGAGACATCACTATGAATCATAGGTATTCTGCAGAGCCCCATTATCACAGTCAAAACTCGGAGGACAACAATTTTGCAGTAAACATTGTAGTTTGATACAGTGGATCTGGCATGAATAATTTAAGGAACTATGGCAAGACCTTGCTGATTGCTTCTCTTAACTTTATAAAGAATAATGGTAACACAGGCCTTTGTTAAAGGTCTGTATCCCTGGAGAGATGGCATTTAAGATGATTGGAAAGGAACAAGCTGGCGTTGGTCCAGCCTGTGAGTGTTCCTGCTTAAAATCCCTAGAATTAATGTGGTCAATGACAATCATGTTAAACATGAAGTAGTTCATGCCATAAAGTTGAGAAAGAATCATTGTGCTCTAAGTTAATAGGTGGGGAAAAGGACAAATTAATCCGATTACCACTTTTTTTAGTTATTCCAGGGAAAAGCAAATTTATTCACAATCAGTTTTTGTTGCATTTGCCGAAGTAATGCAACTTGATAAAATTAAACAAATTCATGATATCATTAGCTGAGTTGTGCTTAATGAAGTTCAGCTGTATGAAACTTTAACTGCCATATTGAATCCACTTCCTTGGACTGGGAAATATGCATTTATCATTTCAGTACATTTACTCTGGAAGTTACAATCATGAGGCCTTATCACCATAATCATCGTGTCCTGACAAATCTACATATATTAACATTTTGATCAATGTCATCGTTAAGCTCAGCCTATGAAGAAATCTGTCACTTCACAGCATGGAAGAAGTTAAATAGACTCCTTGACAACCTGGGCCCTTTACCAATAAATGGTAAGAAGTTGTCTTATGGACAACCGTCAAATTGTGAATGGAAATAACAATACTTCTGTTATCTGAACTTTGTTCAGCTACCCTTTCTTCCACAGAGGTTTGTACATCAAAGTGGTTTCCATAATGTTCCTGTTCGCACAAGAAAAGTTATATAAACTTTCATCAATAATGAAGTGTACTGCCAGAAGTTACATTTAAGAGAATGAAGATTTGATAGGGACATGTATGTGGGAAGGAGTTACAAAAGTTTAGCATTGCCTACTCTTTTGCTTGTGTCCTTGGTTTGGTTTTTTTTTTTTGTTTTTGTTTTTGTTTTTGTTTTTGTTTGTTGGTTTTTTTTTTTATATGGACTGTGCTATTCAAAATATGGAAAAGATTCAAGGCTGCTGCCTAACACTGAAACATTTGTCCATATGAGGCATCCTTATTTATTAAAATCTGATAGGATATGGCATAAGCAAATATGATTTATATTGGAGGTCTTGGACCCAGAGAAAAGTTCCTGGTGTTATGAACTTAAAAACTAAATCTGGTGAATTAAAGCAGAAAAATGTGCATGATCCTTCCAATGAACATAGGGTCATTCTCCATTCAAACTTGTGTGTTGTAATCATTACCAAAAGTGAAGCATCAGAACACTAGGAATTATATTCTTAATATTAGTCTATCCTATACACCTAATGGAGTAGAAGAGATGGGACAAATCACATTTGGATTTTTGCAGAAGGATGGAAAAGAAATATTTCTCAGAACTGGCCCACAAAGGCTGTTTAAAATTAAATAGAGAGAAAAAGTTATATTACTATGGGAATGTTATTGCACTGATAAATGTCTGAATATTCCTGTATCTTAATTTCCAAAATTTTCATTGATTTACAGCTGTAGAATTTCAGTCTAATGGTTTAATAAGACACCAACATGCTAATTTGTTTTCATACAGTGAAATTGGTCAGGTGAAAGAAATTAGCACTCAGCTATATCTATTAAGGACTGAACTACCAGTGTTCAAGTTATAGGCAAGCTCTATAAGGTTTCACAATGGCAGAGTGAAAGTTTTATTTATTAATTGGCCTCATTTAAATTATTATCTTGTCTCAGTTCAATTTTCATTACAGTTTAATGATAATATTACAAAGAAGAGATCATTAAAACTAAATTTTAAAGCTGAATGGCTTGAACAAATCATTGACAACAGAAACAGCAGAGCCTGATTAATCAAACATTTGCATATTCTTTATGCAAAAAGAATAAGGAGGCTGTAAGCATCGATTCAAACTTCTTGCATTAATTCAATACTTATTGGCCTTTTGCTAAAATCAAGTGTGGAATACAAAGTCACTCCCAGGGAGAAAGCTATGGATCAGAACTTACAGGCTCTCTAAGTAATTCAGTATGTCAGTGACACTTTCAGATTTGTGCCTTGACCTGTAATGAAAAAAATGATTTGTAGGCAATTTCAAACTTAAAATTAAAGTTCAGTTTGCCATGTAAACTTTTTGAATGTTAGATGAGTCATACAAGAGGGAAAAATGTCTTTCCATCAGCTGATAAGGTTTAGTTAAATAAAACACATCTAGGTAATTTTACGTTGGATTTTTTAAAATGTTAAAGACTGAAAACAGAGGAAATTTTCAAATACAAGATCACCTAATTTTGAAAGTGATCATAACACCACCTTTCAGTTTTTTAAATTTCAAAGAAAATTTAAAGAAAAATCTCTTCGTGTAAACCAATAACATTTTCCACATATCCTAATCTGAAAGGAGCCTGCATTATCTGCAAACTTTTTCATTCTCTGGAAAAAGAGACGTCCCAGTGAACACTGCCACAGAGTCAGGTTAGGGACAAAGACTTCCTGAAGGTCTGTTTTCCCTGACAGTGACTCCTTACAACTCTAGTTGAGTTTTGTAACACTCCTCTTGACAGCCTGTTAGTAACTGTAGAAAAAAACCCAGCAGTAACAGTCACAACACAGTTGTTATGTCATTTAAATATACTCCTTGAAAAACAAATGTTTTTACAGCTCTACTAGTAGTTTGTTCCATCTAGTTGTAGCTAAGCAACCAGCATTTTGACAAGATTCTGCTGTCACTGTTAATGTCCCCAAACATACGGTTTTCCAAAGCTATAATTACAATTTAACTGTGGTAAAACAACATGGCAACTACCACGGGACACAGCCTTGCAGATACTCATGCTACAAATTAAGCCAGTGGTAATTACATTAACATAGCCAGAAGCAGCCAATACATTTTCTTACACAAAATCAAATGTCAAACTGTGTAGTTTTAGGACAAAAATTTTAACACTTATTTGCATAATGTGTAATGAATTATATCAAGTTTTCATAGCACTCCTACTGAAGTATTTTAAGAAATATTAAGCATCATTTAATCACTGTAATCCTTGACATCTGACAGTTTTACATTTTTAAAATCAGCAGCAAAACGTGCTTGGTTCTAGGCTATGTACAAAGCTGGCATCTGTAATATACATTCGTCATGACACCTACTACACTGCAATAAGTTATCACAAGTCTCCCCTTCAATCTTTCTTACCAGAAGGCCCATCCTAACACTTAGTATAGTAGTATTTTAAAGCATTCAATCTGTGTTTATTCCTTCTACATGAAAAATAAAATCTGTTGTTTAGAACCATGGGTCTGTTATCATTTTAGTGCAGATTGCTGGACAAAATATGCAAGGTGAGGGACTACTCCAGAAAAAGCAGTCTAACTTCATTCAGATTTCTATTTAGTGGAACCTGAGTGGAGCTGAACACTGCATATGTGGCTCATAGATACATTATCATTAATAAGATTATTGGTTTAAAAAGGCTGTTATCATAGAGCTGCAGGTTATCGTGAGCTTAACTCGAAGCATATGATTAAATCCCAGTGACTTCAAAGCGCACAACAGCAACAAAAATAATCACTATCATGTTCAACTTCTACTACACTTTCTAAGGAGAAAACACTCTTGAAAATTTCCGTATTGATGATAAACTATTTTATCTCTTGACAAGGACAAAAAAATAACAAGTGCATTTGTTTTATCAGGCCTACGATATCTACTTAGAGTAGTTTAGCTTTAGAGTTTCACTAAAATCTTCTGCAGTTCTGTCTCTTTGAATATGGTTAAAAAACAAAAATTATGTAAGAGCTTTATGTAGTAGTCTTTCCAGAACATCAAATAAAGTATTAACTAAAATAATTGTAAGATTCTAAAGAGTTTACACCTGGATTCTAGGCCTTACATCTGTTTTTAAATTCCTAGTGAATGTTTTGCCTTCACTAATGGCACTTACACTATGTAGAAAAATATCACATTGAAATTTGTCCAAATTACTTTGAAAATATTATTTGTTAATATACACATATTCAATTAAAAATTTATTCCTTCTGACATTTTGATTTGTGTCCTTGTTCTGCCTTCAGTGTGAGAAACTTATTTTATATTCTCTCCTGCTTTTCCTTGCTTTGCAACTGTTTCTTAACATTTCTCATTCAGAATATGGTAGCATAATATGGGAAATGGGGGAAACACACCTTTCATTGATTTAATTTTAATTAGAGGTTTAAGAATAGCTGTTCCTTCTCTAACCTTCCCCCTTTTTAACCTCTTTCCTTGCTCATTGGGAAAGGAGAAAAATAAAGGAGAAACCTCAACCTTTATGTTAAACCTTTTAGGCTAAAAAAACACATTAAAATTAGGCTAAAATAAAGTTGATATTTAAAATTTAAAAGGGTATTTTTTGTTTCTTTTTCAAAATGTAATTGCTGTATGAAAGCTGAATAGATGAAATTGTATTAAGTATTAAATCTAGATCAGAGTAACTTTTAAAAACATGCACAGAAGTGTCCCTACGGCACAGAGTGAAATAGTGCGTTTTACAAGTATAGTGTCCATTCCTCTGTTATTGTGCCAATAAAGGACAAATCTCAGACTCCAGTATGAATTGGATTAAACCTTTATTATCATTAACAATGATAATTCTATCATGATGTACTCAGTTTGGCTGTAGTTATTGCCAAATGCATCAAGTGGCACCCTCCACTTATATTAAAACTCAGGGATGTGGAGAAGAACAAAAGGAAAAGCGGCAGGAAAGGAGAGAACTGCCCTACTAAGAGGCCACGGCCACTGCAACAGCTCTTTGCACTTCTGTGCTTCTGTGCAACTTGCATGATACCTTTACAACTTTCAGTAGTAAAATACTTCCAAAAGAGACAGAAAAGATTTAAGAAACTCTGCAAATGAGAAGAGAGTAACTGAGACATTTGTATCACTTAACACATTCACAGCTGTGGGAGTTTTTTGTAAATAATACTCCCAGAAGTCTATAAAGAATGTCCTGCGTGTTCAGGGAGATTCTCATCTAACATTCCCCAGCTGACTCTTAGGTGTTTGGTCTAAGATAAGCAGATGGATTCCCTCTGTTAATGAAGAGAAATAAGCCCGTGTCTATGGACAATGCAAACCACCCAGAAGTAGGTAAGGTGTGTACAGTGAATGCCACCGTAGGAGCCATCTGCATTGTCTACAAAAGAAACTAGCACCTAGTTTATAACTTATGTTTAACCTTTTAGAGACTGAAGACAAGTGAGATGTGTCCTACTCATTTTGTGCCTATCGCATCAACACATCAACCACAGCTGAAGTCCTGGAAAAATATAAAGTTGATTTTTCTAAATTCTACATATGTATGACCTAGTTCAGTGAAAGTCTGACTGTTGACACTTGTGAAGTTAAGCAGTTAAGTGTATAACAAAATAATTTACTGTGTCAGGACCTTGACATTGTTTGCTCTTTCTTTTAGGAAGTCAGATAAAGCAGAATCCAACCTGAAAAAGGTATAGTTCTCAGGGACACTAAGTGAAATATAGGAAGAAATCTGGTTTCAAAATACCCAGGTTATATTATATGATCATTTTGCAGCTGCAGGCCATGAGTTACACTTTAGACCAATTTTAAACCACTACATTTTAAATATATATAACCAAGGTGTGGAGCTCCAAACACACACACACAAGCTTGTATGTTTTTTCTATATGTCAGATTCTGTCTCTGAAGCCTATTTCACCATTGCTCAGTGAGGAGGTACCGTACTGTGACCTAAGTGTTTATTTAAACAGCTTCAACTGGGGCTTCATTCGCCACAGACATAGCTGTTAAAAACAAACATTTAGATCTGAAAATAGCTCAGTGGCCTGCACAGTGCTAGTGAGATGAGCAGGAGGAGGTGGCTGCAGAATGTGCTGTGCCTTTTTGAAGTACAGACATTTGCAAGTATTGTTGTGAAAACATTGGCTGAACTTGTAAAAAGAAAATAAAGTCACGCTCCTGCTCTGGCCTGTCGGTATCCATTGAAGTTTTATTTTCCCTTACACATTATAGGAAAAATGCTAAGAAATAACAATTTTTTACTTGGAATTTAGCCAAAGTACTAGCTGCTTGAAAGAGACTGATTGAAAACAGGTAACAGACACCACTTATGTCATTTACACAGTTGCCTCTGTTGCTTCATTTCCAAGCTTGATGTGTATCTCAGGAGTTCTCAACTCTGTTTATTTTTAACTGGCTACATCTGGAGTAAAATAAACACATAGTCTTCTCTCCTTCTTAAATCTAGATTTCAGTGGAATTGCTCCATATTGCCCATGTAGATAGATGAACTTTGCAGATTTACCATCTGTAAATGTTCATAACTCATTCTAAGCTTACTGTTTACTTAATTATTACTGTGACATTGCAACACGAGTGGTTTTTTTTTTTTTTCGGGAGCTAAGAATAACTTGTTATCAGATATTGTTAGAGTTTTCTTGCACATTGGTATCAACAAGTTTGTTTTGACAGAAGAGAATAAAGTTATACAATTGCAAACAGATTTATTGTATATTTTAGTGTAACTTTGTGTTTTCTTTGAGAAAAAAGAACACTTTAATTTTTTATAGTGTTACCAGGCTTAATCTTGTTCATTTATACCGTGGTTGGCATCAAGCCAATTGACATTGCAGCCTCATCTTTGCACTCTGAGAGCCACCTGGCCGACAGGGTTGCCAATTACACTGGCAGCTCTTGTCCAAACTCCCTTTTTTATGATTTTTCCTCAGCAGAGTGGTTAAAACCAATCAAGCTTTGCTAGACAGAACTCCTTTGCCTGTGTCTTCCCAGAGGGCTGTTTAGGAAAGATTTTCTGGAGCACATCTCAGCAGTGTGTCACCACAGCTCATGCTGGTGATCACATCTACTTCCTATTGACACAAGCCTGGTGAAGACTGTGCCACAACTTCTCATTTATTTTTTTATGCAGTAATTAGAAGGCTCATCCAAGAGAAAGGAATGCCAGATTCATTTTTTCTCCTGGTGGGAAGGGACTGAAACACAATCCCCACTTTACTTTTACCTTAAGAACAACACTGCCTGATAATGTCCACCCCTTCCTTAGGAGCTGCTCGTGTTCCCGTGTTCCAGAAAAACAAGTGTGGACTGAAGCCTGTGTGGGCAAGAAGGCAAAAGAGAAGTAGATAAACTACCAAGCTCTTTATTAGAATTTGTGCTTGGAGATGGTGACATGAGGTTTTGAATCCCTGAAAGAAAAAACTTCCACCAGACAGGCTGTCACCAGTACCTCTGCCCCACCTACATCTTATGGCAGTGGCTGGTGGGGAGAGCAGTGCTGCACCATCCCATGAATGGTGTCATTTTGACTGGCTTTGGATGGGCTTAAAATATGGATGGGTGCCTAAGGCAGATGTGCTGTACCTCTCCATTGTCTTAATTCTTAGGGCTTTCCTTCACTTCCAAAGGGTTTGGACTCTGGGTGGAGGAAGGTGTCTCTCCACACTTTGCATAAAAGATCTCTTTTTAGATCTATCCCTTCATGGCTGGTCATTTGTTCCAAGTGAAACCATAGTAGCAGAAGGCTAAGATATTCAAAGGGATAGCTAAAATGATGAAGTGCTAACAAACAGCAAGGTGGTTATTTAAATACTGTATAATGTTTAATACAACAACAGAAGACTAAAAAGAGTGCTCCTCCACAGAGCCAAAGTCATCTTATTAAGTAAAAACACTCTGTGTTTGCAATAAGCAGCAGTAAGCAGCAAGATAGAGGAAGCTATTAAGTGTAAGAAGGCATTCTTCAAAATATTGACGTCAAGTCCCATTAAAAAAAAAAAAAAAAAACAAGCACAAAAGGATGCAAACACTGGTGAGTTAAATGTAAAAATACAATACAGCAGGTTGTAATAGGTTTTGATGAAAAATTTCTGGAAGGCATAAAAACAAACATTAAATCCTTTCCAAACAGATCAGAAAGAGGAAGCTTGCCAGACAATAGGTAGAGTCAATAGGTGATCAAAGTGCATGGGAATGTTAAAGATAAGGCTGCAGCAGAAAAGCTAAATCACTTCCCTGCATCTATATATACCATGGAGGGCCTAAAGGATGTACCCAGGCCAGAAGCCTCGTTTGTGAGCAACTTACTCAAGGATCTGCTTCAAACAGAAGTGTCATTAGAAGAGATTCTAGAATAAGCTAGCAAAATGAATAGTTACAACTTGACAGACCCAGCTGGTATTCTTTGAAGTATGAAATAGCTGACCTATTTAGCTGTGTTGCGTGTGTGTTAGCTGTTAAATTTTTTTCAGAAGTATGAAATAGCTGACCTATTTAGCTGGGTTGCGTGTGTGTTAGCTGTTAAAATTTTTTCTGCAGAGGAGGAACAGAGGGGTGACAAAGTATACAAAAAATTCTAAAAGAAATCCCCCAAACCTGCAAGAAATCTGTTATCTATACCAGAAAAAAAACTGTTGGAACACTTAGTAAACAGCAGACAGTGTATAGATACACATGCACAGTCACAGCAACATGTGATATGCTGGGGAAGAACCAACCATTGGCTCTTGATGAGAAAAGTCACATCTCCGAAACCTGCTAAAATTTTTCAAAGAAGTAATTGTGTGCAAGAACAAGAGTCATCAAGTTGCTACAGGCTATTGCAATCTCCAGAAAGATTTTGACAAAGCTTTTACCAAAAACTCTGAAGAAAACTTGAGTTGGCATGAGATAAAGGGGAAGTCCATCAAAAGCATAAACACCAATTAAAAGAGTAGAATGAAAAAGTAGGAATAAGTGGTTGGTAAGTGTAAATGATTGAAGCTGTTATTAGAATCCTGTAGGAATTAATGCTAGGATCCACTATTCAATGTATTCATCAATGATTGTTAAAAGGGTGTGAATGAGGTGACAAAGGTTTCTAACAATACTAGGTTATCTGGAGTAGTAAAGTTGAATATTGACCCAAAAAAGGCACAAATTAATCATTTTATGCCAAGTAGCTGAGAAAGAAAATGGCAAATTAAATTCCATGCTTATTAAAATAAAATTATTTGTATGAGGAAAACCTTTTCTAATTTCAAATATACCATGATGTGATCTGAACTATTAAAAAGGTTTTGAAAGTGAAGTCAATAATTTTTATGCAAACATCAGCTCAGTGCTCAGTAATTATCAAAGAAGAAAGTAAAATGCAATAAATTATTAGGAAATAAATGCCTGACAGAACAAGAAATATCATTATACCATTATACAACTCACAGCTTGTCCATATCTTGATTACTGTTCTGGTCAGGCAATTTCAAAAAGGATATAGTTGAACTGCAGGAGATGCAGAGAAGAGTGAATTATTTTTTATATGAGAAACAGATAAATAGATGAGGACTCTTCAGCCTGGAAAAGACATTAAAGAGCTCTTTAAGACCACGGAATAGCCTGGAGAAAGTACATAGAAAACAATTATTTCCTGATCTTTATATTACGAAAATTAATGGAAATTAAATGAAATTATGAGATAGCATGTTTAAAACAAGCAAAATGAGGTAAATTTTAATTGCATATGTTATTAAACTTTGGAATGAATTCTTATCAGTTGTTGTAAATGCCAAAACTGTAGATAGTTCAAAAAGTAATTGGACAAATTCATGAAACTGAAACTCATGGAAGGATATTGAATAAAAACTTGTAACCACCAGTTCAGAAATTTATTTCTGAATAAATCTTACTATATTCATGTCGTGTTCTTTCTTGTACCCTTTGTATGGGCCCCAGTTCTGTCTTGTTTCTGATTTTATGCAGCACAGCTGTTTCAACTTTGTTGTTGTCTTATATTGTTTGATAATCAGAAACTGTTTCTTTCTTATGTACTGCATGACAGTAATAAGAAGATGAAAGTATTAAAAAAAAAAAAAGTTGGGTAGTGCAAAAAACTTAAGACCTGTATATTGCCTTGACTTATAAATACTTTATAAAATGACCACTTTGACAATTAATTTTGAGTTAGCATAGCTTCTAAAGAGCTGAAAACAAACAATGTAATCCCTTCAGTATTTCAAAGTGGTCTCTCTAAAGTAGGATACTTTAAAAATATATTTCATCCCATATCTATTTTTCCCTTCTGTAGATTGCTTTTCATGTTCGGAAGCTCCATGGGCAATGTTCAAATAGTTGTTGAAGTACTTTTGATTTTGTGGCTCCTTTTTTTCCCCTCTGTTTTTCAATATTACCTTTACAATTGCCAAATAATTTTTCAATCAATATTTAAGTATAGATTACACACAGCTCTAGGAAACGATAGATTAAGAAAATTCATTTCTGTCAGGGAAATAAAATAGACTATTTTTCTAGATACACTGAATTTACAACATCCTCAACACTGATTTATAGGCTTGCTTTTTCTTTACAATAACAGATTTTTTTGTTTCTAAAAACTAGTCAAGGTTTGGTAAGAGTCTGAACTAAGTCTTCTGAAGCAGAGCTCAAGTCATACCAATGTCTCTATCTGCATCTGATTCAAGAAAATGTAGCTTCAGTTCATAGCTCATTCCTTTTACACCTGTCTGCATCAGATTTCACTTGTACCTGGATATGACATTGGCTGAACCAACATCCTCTTTTCAGCTCACTTCTTGTTACTTAATGTCAAATACTATTATTACAAAAGTACCAGCTGGAGGCTGGGGGAAGGGTTGAAGTGGTTTCCAAAATAAGATTTCAGATCACAGCAGAAACATACACATTTTTCATACTTAGTGTGTTTTGATGTAAAAAAACAGGCATTATGGGCAGTTAAGTCCACCTACTTAGGGCAAAATTTAATTAATTTAATTCTTCATTTCATGGGGTTCATGTAGTGGAAATTTCCTAAGCATTTTGAGATGTATTAGTAAGATAAATGAAACTCATACTAACAGGACAGATTCCATCCTTCCTTTGGAAATTTTGAAGAATTATCTGGAATTTATTGCACTAGAAAGAGTGATTTCTATTCTTAAGATGCATTATGCCAACACAATCATTAGTAATAGCATTATATCCTCATGTGCCTGGCCAAGAATGGGTAGAAATTCTCTATTTCTTTTCTATTCAGCTTCTGTATGTAGCAGAATCCTATAATATATTTGGTGTGTATAACCTTATGCTTTTTAACTGGTTTTCACTGAAAGATCATCAGCTTTCTGTCACTTTGGATCTCAGTGTACTGTAGAATGTGCATGACTTAGTTTATATTTGTAAAGAGCTGTGAAAATAAAAAAATGATTTAGGTATGCTACTTTGATCAATAATATCTGTATTTGACTAGAATCTTTAGTTCTAATCTAGAGGGCCCGTAGAGCAGAAGAATTCATATAAACCAGGCACTGAAGTGTTCTGCATAGGTAAAAATGGCATCTCTGCTAGATGTGCACCCTAGCAGAATTTTAGTACCTGGTTGTCGTGGTTTGACCTGGCAGACATTCTAACATCATGCGGCCACTTGCTCACCCTCCACCCTCCTGGGGATGGGGGCAACAACTCGAGGGGTGAAGAGAAAAGAGACTTGTGGGTTGAGATAAGAACAATTTAATAACTAAACTACAATAATTTTCAAAATAATATTGATAATAATAATGATAACAATAATAGTAATAATAACATACAAAAATATAAATGAGCGATACACAGTGAAACTGCTCATCCCCCAATGACCAAGGCTCAGCCTGTTTTCAGCTAATGAGATCCTGGAGCAGGAAGAGTCCTGTAACCACAATCTTGGAAAAGATAAGCGCCCGAGAGTGAGAGTGAGAGCTGACCAAGAGAATGAGAAAGAGACGACCTTGCGAGCGAACTTCCAGACAGGTCCTCATCTATGTACCAGGCACGACGTGCATGATATGGAATATACCGTTGGCCATTTTGGGTCTCAGCCCTAAACCTAAGGTCAAATCCTAAGCCAGTAATTGTGGACTATGCTCCCTCCTAGTTTTTCCTGCACCTGCAGACGCTGGCACAGCAGAGAAGCTGAAAAGTCCTTGACTGTCCTGGCAGCAACTATTAACATCAGTATGTTGTCAGCCTTCTTCTCAGCACAAATCCAAATCATAGCCTCTTACCAGCTGCTATGAAGAAAGTGAAGTCTGACCCAGCCAAAACTAGGACAGGAATGACTAAAGTTTAAGATGGCGTTCAGTCCACCTAATTTAGACATTTCTTTGCCAAGGGGCATGACCTGTAGTCCATTCCTCCTAATGTAAGCACCTAAAGTGTATTTTCAGGGGAAAAGGAATGGTCTCTGAAGATTCAGTCTTCTCCTAAGTATAGATCTTTAACTGGAAAATTAGAGACTGTGAGGATGGGTGGATTCTAGTGCAGCAGAGCTGGTCTGAAGGATTGGTCCTTTGAGCCTTTTATTTGCAACAAATGTGTTTTTTAAATTAGACCAATTAGACTGTTACTGGTTCATAAACACAAAATGTCACTAATTCCTAAGTACGTTAAGGAGACAGTCTAGTTTACAGTCAGACTATAAAATTACTCCTAACAGTAAACAGGTTTCTCCAGAGACCTTCATAAAAGCTAAGGACTGTACACCTAATTTTGGATTAACAGGGAGCTCAAGGCAGGAGATGTCTTCCAGAAAAGGCACTTCTGAACAAGCATGTGTAACTAAGTTAAGTTTCACAGAATGTTGTCAGCTAATTAAGGAGGCATTTAATTCATTTGGTACGAGATATTAAGAAAACAGGTAGACTGAATTGCCATGTAGATATTAGACACCTAAGTACCTGTTTCAGGTAAAGTTTGGTTACATTACATTCTTTTTTAAAGTGTGTGTGAACTGTCCATTGCTTAAGCAATTGAACAGTTGTATTGCTCAAGTGGATTTTTGTGCCTAGATTTCATTTTAGGCACCCAAGACTAATTCTGGATGTGGTATCAGCATCTTATGATGAGAAGAGCAAGTAGTTTTCCAAGGTTTTTGGACTTGGCAGAAATCAGGAAATGGTTTTAAAATGTTAAGCTGGGAGCTCAGGGAGGGAAAAATTTTAGGAGACGTGACAGGAACTCAGAAACCAACTTTTGTACTGATACCCCAATACTCTGTTGTGTTTAGACTGGTGCAGCCTGAGAAACACTGGGAGTGAGTCATATAGGAACCAGGGAAAGAATTATCAGTGACACAAACACAGGAAGGTGAGCAAGAGGGCGTTTGGTGGATCTAAAGAGTATTGCATGTCATGAAGCTGAACGCTAATGTTTAAACTCTTGCCTTGTTGTGAAATTTTTTCCACTGTTGCAAAAAAGACACAGACCATGGAGGATTACATGAAGAGAACTGCAGCTTGTCAGACCTGCGAAGTCTGCTCTACCCAGAAATGGAAAAATTCCATCTGGTATAGTGTTTGCAGTTTTGGCAAAAATGTTTCAAGGAGTTGGACCTTCTGAAAAGAATCTTGAGTAATGAGTATGACTACCAGAGGTCTAGAAAATAAAACCTATGAGGAAAGAGTAAACAAACAGGAATTATTTAGGCCAAAGAAGGAAAGCTTTGAAAGAGATAAAATTCCTCAAGTATGTGAAAGATTGGGATAGTGAGGAAGGAAGCGTCCTCTTTTGCACATCGATGGTGAATTACAGAAGAAGTAGTGGGCTTACTTTGCAGTAAGAGAGGCTGAGATTAAATTTTAAGAGAAACTTTTAACAACAGCAATATTGAAGGACTGGAATAGTGAGGAAAGTGAAATGTTTCCAGCACTGGAAGTCTTCGAGAACAGGTTAGAGAACAGGTGAGAAGTATATAAATGTAGTCAATCCTGCCTAGAGTTCAGTTCAACCACCTTTTGGGGCCGTTGCTTCTATTATCCATAAATAAATTGAATTTGACCATCTAACTACATTTTTTGTTTGTTTGTTTACACAAAGCTATAGGTACCCCATTGCTTTTAACTACATGTATTGAACATCTGATTTTACCAGCCTGTTTCACAGATTTTTGAAAGACTTGAGAATGGAAAAGAAATGGTTATTAACTGTGTGTGTGTAAGTCTCTAAAAAAGGAATGATAGGAGCAGATAAAGAGTGGTAGGCAAATAAGACTGAGCTATATAGTTAATGAAGAATTATGCTGACAGCTTAACCACTTTATAAATGTTGTCTTTTGTCACCACTGTGTTCTGCACAGGCCATTGTAGTCTTCATAATTTTTCAATACCTCATCCAGCAGGTTCCTGTTTATCTGCCTTACTTATTGTTTATTGTTTCAATGTATTGGGTTATGTTTTTAAACACTAAATCAATGCAGAAGGTATACGTGGATGAGGGTTACCTCACCTGAACTTTTTTTCTTGTTTCCGTAGCCACATTCAAGGATGTGATAGGGAAGAAAACATTGCTCTGGGTTAAAACCTTCAAACAGAATTTTCTTCAAGAAGCCCTAGTTTTTAAATGGACTTTGGCAGCAG
>NW_010138034.1:33167-56932 GCF_000699245.1 Pterocles gutturalis | reverse complement strand
ATACTATTTTGACTGTTCTGTTAATATCCGGCAAAGTCTGATCTAGCTATAACTTGCTGAAGAAGAATTTTGAACACATGCTCAGTGAAGATTTGCTAAAAATTGGTAGCTACTTTCTCCATATAGTGCTGTGCCTTGTTCTTCTTTCTACATCTCTAAGGACTTTTTCTGTAATTGTCAGTCTGGGCTGTTACAGACCATGTATAGGTGGGTACCTAAAATGAGTGGTTACTGAGTGTTCTCAGTGATTCCTCCAGGACTTGTGAAAGACGAATCTGTCTGGCAAAAATTCAGATAGACTAATATAAATTCAGACAGCCTCATCAAAGTGTATGTGCTGAAGGAAATAGTCTTCTTCCAGGAAACTTGGAATAGGAATGTAGGGACTGATGATTAATTTTGGAGAGAGAAACATGTATGGAATTGGTATTTGTTAGCAGTCTTGAAAGAAGAAAAGGAACTGAGATTTGAGGGGAGAAATTGGAGACCTGAGATTCAGTGGAATTTTTTGTCTTCTTTTGCTGCATTTTGGTCACTTCCTGGTGGTTTTACAATGCGCGCATGTTGATAAACTGTACAGGATATTTTGCCATCTGTCTGAAATGTCCTTGGAGGAATCAAAGGACAACTTTGTAAATGTCTCTTCTTGCCTCAGAAATTGCTTCCTCTGTAACAAGACCCAGCAAAGAGCTCTCTGTACAGTTAATAATTTCGTCCCTGCCAGAGAAGTAGAGAATACTGGTCGTTGTCAAAATGGGTATAGGAAAGAGGCCAAAAAAATTACTATTACTTTTGTGGTAAGGAATTTCGACAGTTAAACTGTTTCTGTTTCTACCATGTCAGAGAACGCACTACCCTGAAAGCTCAACATACGTAAGGTTTAAAATAAACTGAAAGAGAAGGAGGAGCAAATCTAATTGCAAGCATAACAGTTTGGATCTCTGTTTTTATAAGACTTCTAGACTTGGCTGAATTTTCCATTTTTTATTTTGCTTAACAATTTACCAGACAGCAGTACAACATGAAGTACAGAGTAAACATTCTCTCTGTTCAGTGGTCAAAGATTTTCCATTGCGTCCATCTTTTACAACTACAGCAACATCTCTACAGCGTATGCATCAGCCTGTATTCCAACAATCTATAAAGGGATGTTTTTTAGTGTGTTTGAGACATACTAGGCACAAACCACTACATCACAAACAAGTTTTCTACAGAGAAACTCTGCTTAGATTAGTTTTACTGCTTGAAGTGAGCTTTGGTAGTGGAGGACATGGAATTTATAGCTCTATTAGAGAAGACTCCTTATGATGGAGTAATGCAGGGGAAATGGGAAACGGAATTTTAATGACCCACAGCACCTGCATGTTGTTTTGTGTACAACAGGGCTGTCACTCCTTAGTCTCATTAAGTTTGATGTTTCCATTGAGTCTCTAGGTCTGGAAGGCATGGGAATATTAGAAAGAAACACGTTTTGAATGGAAAGATAAATGTTTAGTATTTTAAACAAAAGCCTGAAAGTATTACAAAGAAATATGAACATCCCAAGCAAAAACCAAATCAACACAAAACCGCAAAATGCTCACGATTTTAAGGAAACTTTCATGTTTTTAATCCAGTCCTTGGATTCTGACTCATTATGTTAAGATGTCTGCTGTTATCAGTGCCAAGAAGTACAGAATTTCAGCTCATAAGAAATAAAATATGTCAAGTACAATTTAATAGTTTCATAATGGGATCATTTTTACATTGATTATATTTGCCTGGAACATCAAAGCCTGGACATTTAGATACTGCAGTCCAATCCCTTGGTTTCCATTTGGGATAGGTTTAGTTCTGTTCCCTGTTATAGGTAAAATTACCTTCATTCATGAGGACTTTCTTTCATACTGATCATTATCCCTAGTCATTACAGGAGAAGGCAGTCGTTGATCCTTTTTATGGAATGGTTTTCTTGTATTTATTTGCTTAATCATTGCTCTGGTTAACTGTTCTCCTGCTTACCTAATAAGAAAGTAATCTTTAGTCTGCAGTATACATACTACGAGTTCTCCTATTGGCCCCACAGAAAGTAACATACCTTAGCAGAAAAAAGTTGAAGCCTGTAGGACAAAAACTATGGACAAATTAATGTTTTTAAAAGTTTTAAAAGATGCTATAATTCAACTTCATACTTCTAATTTCCATAGTACTCTGCTGACTTCCACCCACAAAAGATCTCTTCTAACTTTGGCATGAATAAAATAACATTCCCTTTGGAGCAAACTCTAAAGGTTATGAGCCTCCGTTTGAGGTAATGTCATTTCTAATATAACTGCTTTCAGAAAGGTGTTGAAATATCCTTTAGAGAGGGCTCAACCATCAAAGTTTAAACAGCTTAAAAAATCATCACTTCCTTATTTATCTTGCACTAATGTGGTAATCTGTCCTTTCCATTAAAAATAAAATAAAATAAATCTCTTTAGGATTAAATTTTTAAATTGTAATAATAATCATTGCTTGTGTCATCACACAGAAAGGGATAACAGAGTCCATTCTTATATCCTTTTATGCCCAAACTGAAATATTAATGTTCTTTGTCAAGAAACCAAAAATAATTCACAGTTGCTGCATGGAAGGTGATTGATTATTTGATCCTAACTGAGATATGATAGGTTTAGATCCAAATAGATTTGCAGCCTCAGAGTTAGATGGTAAAAGCCTGTTACACAAATGTGACACACAATGGTGCTCCTGACACAAAGCTGTGTCTCACTAAGAAAAGCAGGTGCCATTAGAAAAAACATGCAGGTATTACTGTAGGCAGGTGTATATTTTTCCACATGGAATCCTAAATCAAACTTAAGTCCATCTTCCTTACAAAAGCTCTATAATGAGACAGAAGTGCCTTTGATTTATGTGACTTTTTGCAAAAAGATATTTCTTTGGGCCAGCAGATGCATGCAAACTCAGACCAATATAGATCTGCTTGCATTAACTAGAAAAATCAGCAGAGGTAGAAAACTAAGGTCTTTCCCTCTGAATTAAGGTCTCGTAGTATTGTGCAAATGCAAGACCACTGCTGTGCTTCCACTACAAGAGCTTTAGTACCCATTGAAACTGTGCCTCAAGTCTAATTTACAAGCTACAAATTTATTTTATCAGATGTTATTAACGTAACCATAAAAAGAAAAAAGAAAGAAAAATTTTCATGGAAGCATAGTGTGTGCTCACAAAGTGCTCTGGACTCAAATGACTTCCAGCATGATAAATAATTAGATCAATAATTTAATATTTTAAAGGATCAGAATTGTGTCTCACCTGGTCAATTGTTCCTTCCCTAACAATGTCCGGACTTCACAGTAGTTAAATGTGATATAAAATGCTGTTCACTGGGGATGTCATTCAAATTCCTAATAGATAGATTTCTGCTTAAATCACAAACACAAGGATTAGTGCAGTAGTTTTAGATAAGAAGATTCTTACATGGGCTGACAGAAGGCATATGTGTCTATATTCTTCTAAGGTTACTGAGATTGTCCTAATGTAAATGCACCTTCATTGGTGATGCCAGCTTGTGTGCTCATCTGTGAACTAGAGTAGCTGATAGCCAGTCCATGCTCTGCTCTCTTCTGCTGACGCTGCTGTACAGTTGTTATCTCTGGCAGATGCTTCAACCCTGGCTTTGAGGAATCAATAGCATCCCACAGCAAAAAGTTCTACATTCAAATTATTTATCAAGTGAAAGACCACTACTTTTCATCAGTATGCTGAGGACACATAGTTTTTGAAAACTATACATTCCCTCCTCAAGACAGATCAGCATTTCTGACAGAAGTTATTGCACAAATAGCTACAGTTAAAACTAACTTCAGTTTGTTCTACAAGTTTCACCGTGCAGGCAGGATTATCTTCTGAGGTCAGCAATGTTTTGTACATTTTTTTTAACACAAAGCTATGGCAGAGTGACTTGGTTCAATCTTTTTGGGTAATTACAAAATGTCTGCTTTTATAGCTGTAGAGTCAACATGTGTCAGCTTCAGTGTGTCTCAGAATTGCACACTTGAAACCTGAGTATTAACTGGTTTCAGATTTTACTGGTCTGTAATCAAGCAATTAGTCACATGTTTGCAGCAGTGTTCAGGGATCACAATGGAAAATATATAGAAGACTGCTGGTCATTGTCTGTGTCCTACTTTGAGCAAGTGCTGGAAGAGAAGCAGGTTTCTGCTACTGGTTAGGGTAAAGCCTCCTCTCACCTTTCCTCACACCCTGTTCATTAATCTCTTCTTCCACTTCAGAGAATTTATTGGGTCACCATCTCTGATCATAACCAAACTCTGTGCAGTGGTTCACACTATCCTTCCCTCCACGAGATGTTTGTATTCCATCCACCTACAGAGTTTGCTGCTTCGGCACACCAGTCTCCTGAGCAGCACCAGTCAGAACACACATACTGCTTCTGACCCTGCTGCTGGTCCTTTCCTGCTCTCATCAGCCAGCAGGAGAGACCAGACACGGTTTGTGCTGACGGCTGGTGGATCACTTGCTGACTGGCTTCATCTCTGCAGCTGGGAGCAGCTTTGCTTACTTTAGCTCGGGGAGTTGGAGAGCACCTATTTCTTGCTCCAGTGAGTGGTGCTGCAGGAGGAGAGATGACAACAGACTTTGCAGGGCTCTTATATCTAAGAATATGCCTAAGAGGCATTACTTTTTTTTCCTTGTCAGAGCACTCAACAAGACTAGTTTTTACTTCAATGTCGACCAGATTTTTTCTTTAATTATATTTTTTTTTAATCTGACATTTGAGCATATAATTAATTGAATATGCAGGCTGAAATATTGTGTTTTCTGGAATTGTAAATTGTGATGTTAATATAATCCTCTAAATCCTCATAACTGGGGACCTTAACAGGACTTGCATTTTTTTCCTTTTGACAGAGGCACCTCATTCCCACAAAGCGTTAAACTGAATAATATTGTTGTGATAAAATCTAATAACTAGTCATAATTATTGCAGATGAGAGATCATCATCTTATGCATGACATGCACATTGATGACACACGGTTTTGATTTAGAAAAACACAGTCTCACTCCCTTGCATTTCAAGACCAGGCAGACATGTACCAGCAGTGAAAGTAGGAACATTCAGTTCTTTAAATCTAGATATTGTCTTGCCCTTTATAGGACATCACAGGGACTGAGCTAAGTTTGGTTCACATAAAAAGTGTTGGAGTTCTCTATAAATAGGACTTGTCTTTTCCCTCATCACTGATTTTCAACCAGGTGGCAAAAAGGCTAGAATATGGCAAAATTTTGATGTTCACAGCAGGAAGTAATATAAGCTAGATATGTTGTTAATAACTCAAGCTGTCTGTTTTTGTTGGGATAGAGTATAATATGCTTCTTTCATGCAGTAGTGATGTTAAAACACATCCAGAACTTCCTTTCCTTTTGGAAAATATATGCATTAAGACCAATGATTCAGGTAAAGCTGAAGTTGTATAACTCAAGAGAAAAAACACCAGTATTAGATGTCTGTGAAATAGGAAAAAAAGTAGCAAAGCAAAACCAAATGTGCAATGGAGAAAGCTGATCATTAAGGGAGACATTACAGAATTGATAAAGATAGGTTCCCTTGTTTAGGTTTCCGTGAGATCAAAGCTAATTTGTGATTGCTTTACTCTTCTTCTTTATTCTATTTATTTATTATTTATTAATCTGTGTGAAATAAAAATTAAATGAAATTGTAAGATAATGAGCTTTGTCCCTATGAAAAGAGACACTGAGATCAGGTAATAACTGTAACTATCTCTTGAAGACAGATTTTGCAGGTGAGTAACCCAAGAGCCATTATTACCCCACTATGATTAATTACTGTTGTCTCGTGTCAATCAAGATTCACTAAAATGCAATTTGAACTAATATAATTTATATGAATCATGTAGGTTTGTCATTTCACAGGTTACCATAAAATAAATTGTCCAGAATATG
Source organism: Pterocles gutturalis (assembly GCF_000699245.1). Classification (NCBI taxonomy): domain Eukaryota; kingdom Metazoa; phylum Chordata; class Aves; order Pterocliformes; family Pteroclidae; genus Pterocles; species Pterocles gutturalis. The sequence continues at coordinate 50,961 of NW_010138034.1, read as the reverse complement.
GGAATACATGTCACATTGTAATTTAGTCCCTAAATGTGTAGTTTCATGATAAACCTGTCTCAGGCAAGGCTCCCACTCTGTCACGCTTTCCTCTGCCTTCATGATGAGCCAGCAGTGCTCCAGAAGCTATGTTGTGGCCAGTGCTAAGCTAAATGCAAAGCCCAAGCTAATATATTTACTGCTGGGGAAGGCTTAGCCTGGGCTCAGAGCAGGCAGAACTAACTCGCTTACTAGCTGTCAGGTAAGATTGCTTATAGCTGGGCAACTTGGGGCATGGGTGGAGTGACAAACTATATATATCCATAATTGTGTATGAGCCCCACGATAATAAACATTTCACCCTTTTCTGTAAAGGACTAAAATTTTGTGGCAGATTTTTGTCTTGCTTTTAAATAAATATTTATATGTCTAAATTATAAATTACATACTTGATTTTTAATAAATTGCTTCAAAAATTTCATGTCATTAATATATTATGGATTTTTTCAAGAGACACAAGGGATTTATTTTGTTTTCCTCTTCATTATCTTTAAATTTTCTAAGAAATCATGCAGTTCCATGCTAATGTTTTTCAGAAAGTTCATCATTTCCAGTAGAGTTGGATCAAAGGAAGTACTCTGGTGATTTTAAGTAATAAACTGAGAGCACTGGGATGAGTGTGAAATTCAACTCCTCTCCTGCTGTTAAGTCCAGAAATTAGGTATGTCCACCTGATAAACTCCACCGTTTTCGGTTTTTTACATCTGATCCTTTAGACGAACGGAAACACTGTTTTACCTCTTTGCTTCTAAGAACAGAGCTGGGACAAAAAAATTATAGCTTGTTTTGAGGAACTAACGTGGAAAATAAGATACATTTATTTACTGTGTTCTTTGGCTTAAACCTAAATGGAAAATGTCTCTGATCTGGAAATCACCCTACAACAAGTAAAAAGGATGAACCTGATTCCTTCCTTCTGCTGCAGTTGTGTGGCCATCCAGAAATGAATCACAAGATTCACAAGGAGAAGGGAGTGTGAGATAGAAAAATCAGGGGAAAAAATGAAAGGCTGACATCACAGCATAGAGAGTGGAGGAGGTCTTCAGTTTTTGTTCCTAGTTCTAGGCTTATACACACATTTTTCATTAAATTGGTATTGGTGTAGGATAAAAGAAAGGATGTAGGACATCATCTCTCCTTACTCTAGACATGAAACAAAACTGAACTGGGAATGATCTGAAATGGAGCCTAGATGCTTGTGCTGAGACAGGTCTTGGACTGCAAAGGAAGAGTGCTGCCTCTAGAACCCTTCAGGCCTGCATGGAGCCAGGAGGAACAATGAGTTTAGGAATTTAACCCTTCAGGGTTGAACTGTGGCTAAATCAGGATTTCAAGTCTGCCTAAGATTTTCCTGTGATGTCTTCATAGGATCTAGCCTACATACGTAGGACCGGCCTGCCTCCCTAAGGTCATCCTAGATATTTCTTCTGATTTCACTAAGAGTAGGTTAAATCCTAAGTAGGACTGGAGTATGGTGTCTTTTAAATGTAAAGCCACACCACCCTAACCACACAGATGTTATGTTAGATATTTGTCCGAGCAACCTTGCTAGCCACAAATTCAGGGAAAAGGTTTGCTGATTTGCAACTGTTAGCTCTGGTCACTACAAGTCTTCATACCTGGATCTTCTCATAACTGCAAAAGTGAAAGTTGTCTTCCTACTTTATTCTCTGTCTTAGTTTAAATGTGGATAAACCAAGCATGGTCTACCTTGACTATTGGTATAGACATTACGTAAAACAGCTGATTAAGTGTCTGTACAGATTACCTTTTAATACTAAAGGTTTGCCTTAGGTATTTTTTGTGTTTATGTTGTTGCTTTTCATTTGTACTTTTGCAAATGCATCATTCAGTCTTAATAAACAGAAGGTGGGCTGCCAAAAGCATGTACTATAGATCAGAGTCATTGTGCAAGTGTCATATACTTCTCTATATATAAGGTAATAGTTTCTTGTTTTATCACAATTTCTATTAGATTTTTGTTTTTCATAAATTTCTAACACAAAATTAATGAGGCAAAAATGAAACAATTCTTATAATAGACTGTTGGGCCATTTATACAATTACAAAGGTGTAAATTTTATTTGACTGGACTACTGAGAGCACAAAAAAACTTTGGCCATTTTTAAAATTAGAGATTTTGTCTATCAAGAAGATATTCTTGAAATTAAGAATTTATAATGGAAATGCATTGTACTCCTACATGTTGTATGCTGACATATTTTCTGTCCAGTGTTGTAAAACACACTACAGTGATATTTTGCTCTTTTTGTTTCAAGTTTCTATGAAACATTCGTCTTAGACTCTAGAGAACTGAAGCTCCATGGTGCTCACCAAAAGAGTATCTGAGTTCCTGAAATGGAATATCTGGGGTTACAACCTTCAAAATCCCTGGGATTTATCCAGCAGAAAATGTCTGTGTCAATGCTTCATGCAAGTGCAGCTCACAATACACCTTGAATCTTGGTTTCCTGCAGCTCACACATCCTAAAGTTGCCTATGCACATTCCAGTTTCCTTCCAAAGTCAGATACTGGCCATATATGTTTTCACAGAAGAGGAGCGTGGCACTTCTCACAAAATATATATTCCATGAACCACTTGTTCCATTCATTGGTCTGGTTAAAATGCACTAGTGCTAACCACACCTAACATCACCACCAAGGCCTTTCAAGACTCAAAAAAACCAGACAGCCTGTTCTCATGTCTGAGAAGCCTCTTCCAAGACACCAGTCTCCAAGGTCCATCTACACACATCTAACAATTAGGAACAGACCCGAGTTGCATGAAGCACAAAGCACAGCACTGATTGCCATTTTAATTCAGAAAGGTTTTAATTCCCTTAATGGCCACACTGATCTCTGCTTTATTGTCATTAAATTAGAAGCTAACTTAATTTCCTACAAGGTATGACACCTGGTTCTCTTGCTTTCTGACTGACTCTGTGTGGTGGGTTAACCTTGGCTGGATGCCAGGTGCCCTCCAGGCCCCTCTGTCACTCCCCCTTCAGCAAAATAAAGGGAGAGAATAAGATGAAAAACTCGTGGGTCAAGATAAAAGCAGTTTAATTAAAGCAAAGGCCAAGGCCACACACAGAAACAAAAGGTAAACAAAGATGTTATTCTCTACTTCCCCTCAGTAAGTGATGTCCAGACACTTCCCAGGAAAGCAGAGCTTCAGTGTGTGCAGCAGCTGCTCCTGGAGACAAACACAGTAACAAATGCCCCCCTCCTCCTCCCTGCCCTTGGCTGTTATGGCTGAGCTGAGGTCACATGGTCTGGAACAGCCAATCCGGGTCAGCTGTCCCGGCTCCGCCCCTCCCAAGCTGTGTTATAAACCCCTGCTGGCTGCCAGGGTGACCCTCAGCACTGGGAGGGTGCTGTGGGGATACTGACTCCAGCTCAGACAGACCCATTACACTCTATAACCTGTTAATTATTATGTCAGTCCCTAACCTCTAAAAAAAGTGGCAGCAATGCATTTCTGCATTTTAAATTATATGGTCATTGTATGGGCTGTAAATCCTCTTCACTGTAAGCATAGGGACTGTAAGGGGCCAACAGAGTACTGAAGAATCCACTTCAGTCATGCATGTCTGAGCTATGCTGTACTTCCTTTCCACACTTCTGTTGTTGAATACCGTAGTAAGACATAATTCCTTCTGTGCTGAGCATTTTAACATTAAAACACGAACTATTCAGCATAGAACAAAGAGTTTAAATTGCTTTCCATTTTGTCATGCTAACCCCCAGTGCTTGACTTGAAGAAAGCTGACCATGAAATAAGAACCTACACAATATTTCTTGACTTTATATCCTCAAGACCATGGTAACTTTACAGAAGCATATATTTTTCAGTTTAAGAACACCAGAACTGAATTAGAGTGGTACTTTGCTAAGGGTGGTAGAAATCCAGGGGAAAAAATTGTCTTCTGCCCTAGAGAGTTTGTAATCCAAGTATAAGAGAAGAGGAGATGTGTGCTGGTAGGTGGAATTAATGAGACACAGGCATCTTCTGACACCGTCAGTTGAATCAATGAGTGTCATCACTGGGCAAGTAGTTCTGCTGTTGAACTCTATTAAAAATATAGACATATTTACATGAAATCTTAACTGATTTTACTATTTGATTAGCTTCTGCACAACTACCCATCTGAACTAACTCTAACAGAACTGGGGGACTGAGCAGACAATTGTTAACAGCTTTATATACTTCATAACGCCACACCAAACTGAGAGGAATTAACAGGAGAAAGACAAACAGAAGAACCTAAAACCTCCAGAGTCCTTTTAGTAAATCTGTATCTCAAACAAACAAATATTTCCTTTTTTGCATCAGCAATTAGTATACAACAAAAACAAGAGAGGACAGGATTAATAAGAGATTGGTAAAGTAATAATCAAAAGCAAAGCTTTACAAACTTCTTCACATCTTAAATATTTCATTCTTTTCAGTTGCTGATTCCACTAATTTAAGGATGTGCTTCACACACTCCAAATACTTTAGTCGGTTTTGTAATAATGTACTTGACTCAGATTCACTGAGGAGGGAGCTGAATATATTGTTCTATGATACTATGGTGCAGATTCACACAGTAAAAATTATAAGAAATCTTAATGATGGCTTTTAGAAAGTCTTGTTTGATTTATCATTATGTAATCAATACACCGATAGAGGAAATTAAAAAAAATAAACCAACATACAGAGACTGAAAACACTTGCAGCAGTGGGATTCTTTAGGAATGGGACAACAGAAAATGTCTCACTTCAAAGGACAATGAAGAGAAACTTACAGAGATTTAGTTCAAGAAAGCAAATGAGGATGAATCGTCTACTTATGCCTAAGACTTAAATAATCATTAAATCTTCCAAGTGTACGCTAACTTATACAGGAGATCATCCATACACATAGAAAGGACAAAGAAAAGGTCCCATAACACATTTTGATACGTATTCAGTTAACATGACCTAATAATGTGCACTCGCAGCCCAGAAAGCCAACAGTATCCAGGGCTGCATCAACAGCATCGTGACCAGCAGGTTGAGAGAGGTGATTCTCCCCCTCTACTCTGCTCTTGCGAGACCCCACCTGGAGTACTGCATTCAACTCTGGAGTCCGCAGCACAGGAAGGACATGGACCTGTTATAGCACGTCCAGAGGAGGCCACGAAGATGGTCAGAGGGCTGGAGCACCTCCTGTACAAGGACAGGCTGAGAGAGTTGGGGTTGTTCAGCCTGGAGAAGAGAAGGCTCTGGGGGGACCTTAGAGCAGCCTTCCAGTACCTGAAGGGGGCTACAGGAGAGATGGGGAGGGACTCTTCATCAGGGAGTGTAGTGATAGGATGAAGCATAACATTTTTAAGCTGAAAGAGAGTAGATTTAAATTAGATATTAGGAAGATATTAAACTTAATTCAGTTGGCTAGAGGTTTGAGAGAGCTTAATGCTATATAAGACTATTTGCCTTAGTATTCACACTCAGTTGAGTAAACTATCATGTAATATACAAAGATACAAAAACCTTTTCCACAATTATTCTGCAAGCAGTGTCAAAAATGTTATGTTTTTAATGACCTCAAGATCTTTCACACACATATTTTAATCAGCTTAGCTCCTGTGCCTGTTTGAAACACCACTGAAAGAGAATGTGACAGAAGTTTTTAAGTTAATACCTGAAGTTCTTATGTTATAATCTGGGACAACAATTTATTTCGGCTATATCTGATTCTTGAAATGATGGCTTCTGACAGTGTCATTTTCCATTTTATAACCAGCTTCTGTTGCAGGCAACTGAAACAGATATTATTTCTTCCTTACTGCCTGCTAAATTCAGTTAGCTTACAAGCCTGAATTGCCTTTAAGTTTCTCTTCTCTGCTTCTTGTTCTCATATTAAAACAATATTTTTTTCCCTTAAGTGTTTCCTCTGCCTGCTATAAGGCAATGTTTCTGTTCTGTAAAATCTGACACTAATATTATCATGTATCTGCTCATTTTCTCTTACCATTAACCTTTTCTCATCCTTTCAATACACATTTCTGCACTAGACTTCATGTTTTTTTAAGAATTACTATTTTCTTTCTATGATCCTCCTAGTAATTAAATGTTAAATCAATTTTTTAGGCTATCATTAAACTAGCAAAAATACTATATCATGCACTACATTGAACAATAACATCTGCAGCTTGGCTGTGCTTTTGTCTTTATGTCAAAAGATGCATTCTGCAGTGTGTGACATATGAAAAACAACAAGCTAACTTTAGCATGCGGAAGCAATGCAGTACACAGTGGAAAAAAATGTTGTTGGCCTTTTTTGCATTTGGCAAACTAGCCAGATTCAGGTTTTGTCTGGGCTTTTCCCATGAGGAAGAGAAACTGGTGATAGAAGTATGGGTTTCTTTCTTTGTGCTTATCTCCTGTGAAGGTATAAACCAATTTTCCTGGAACATAACTGAAACCGAATGAAGGGAATGTGTCTTTACATCATGCCTTGCCCGCTGTACTCAGCACCCACCTCTCTTGGGAACAATTTTTTGGAAGGACAGCCTCTTCCTGTCCCTCAGCTCCTCTGCCCTGAGTGTGCTGATGTGGAGAGCATGCTCAGTGTGAGATTTAACTTTTCACAAGAAGACAGATGCCTCTGTCTGGAGAGGCAAAGTTCAGGTCTGAGCCTGTCCCCCCTTCTGGAAAAGCCCCTCTGTGTGCTCAGCTGGCAGCCGGAGAGAGACTTGGGTCCATAGGCCAAGGGAGTTTGGACTCCACTAGTAACCTGTACTGTGAGATAACATAACATTATATGTGAAGCCTTGTCTCTCTGTATCAGATTTGACTATCTGCACAAAATGGGAGTCAGGGAAACTGGTGACTCCACATGACTTGGTACCTCTCAATCATGCCAGCTCTGCGACTTGGGGTACGCCCTTTACCCAAGGTAACTGATATAATCTACATTAAAAAAATCTGAGATAAGAAAAACATTGGTTTTAACCTGTTGACTTCAGAAATCTAGCTTATAGACTGAACCCACAAAAACCAGCATGGATACAATTGAGGGGGGAGCATTGTGTAGAGGCAGGAGTAGACAGACAGAGAATGACGCTGAGGGACAAACTAAACTGGATTTGCTGTTGATGCCAGCTTGTCACCAAAGAACAGCCTGAAGTTAACACTCTGAGATCACTCACACGGTTTAGTGTGTGTTTTAACTTATGCACAATAACTTCATACCTGTAGCTATTTGTCTTGATTTTCTTGAATATTCCCATACAAATAAGTTTTTATTACACCAGCCTAAGCTGCAAAATGAGAAACCTTTGATAAACATGGTTCTAGGGTGTTGTATCCTGATTTTGAAGAAGCTTAAGAAAATGTTACTTCCATATGAATAAAAGAGGATATGAGTAAATGAGAGTGACAGAAAAAAATAAAGATGTAGTTGAAAAGAAATTACCTAAATTAATTTCAAATCAGTAACTATATTTGGACTGGAATGGTAACAGGAACTACAGTCAGAAATTTTATGCAAAAGGATATTTTTCCACAACTATGTCAAAAACATTTTCTTTCCAAAGAAAATACTTTGCTATGGTACAGAAAATCTCCAGGGGAAACTGTTCATTCCTAGACTACCTTTACATCATCAAATCAAATGTGCCTATGATCACTTTCTGACATAAATGCCAAAACACAATTAATGGCTCTTGACTCCACTGTTAAACTCTCTTAAGTGCAAAATCAGGGCAGACACCTCCAGAGTCCCTGTTGGGAACAAACGTTGGCTTATATGAAGCCACAATACATGCTTAAGAACTATTTGGTAAAGTCCTAAAGTAGACCAGTCCACAAGCCCAAGAATTTTCCTGTTAAAACAAATGATTCACAGTGATTGTGAATCAAGCATAAGCACTAGGTAATTAGAATATACACTTAATGTTTGGTGTGAGGGAGTGAGAAAGTCACAATGGTTCATATTACCACTCTAAGCACTAGGCAGTATATAAGCTTTGCTCAATTTATGACGTTACAGAAAAAACAGAAATTATGCTGTACCTTCTTTAAACATGCGTGTAATTCTAAGGTAGTAGGTCATCCAGATTTATCTCTGTGTAGAAAAGAGTTGAGCTTATTTTTTCTGAAATATTTCTTACTAATTCTTTATAGAGTTGTAATTGTTAATATACTTTTTAAATGCATCGGTGCTTCAGCAAGAGCTAATCTTTTCTTTCTTTCTTTGTGATCATAGTAAAGTAGTTCAATCAAGTAATAAAGACTGCTGCACTTGTAGAGACAGTAGAAAACTAGAGCAGATATTTGGCCACCATCTATCGTGATGCATTGCATCATTAGTTAGATGAACCTACTAAATCCAGGAGCCTCTTTTGAATTCCTAGCTTTACAACAAAAGGCTTAATGTGACTTTTGGTCCTTTCAGTTTTCATCAATAGTGTAAAAATAAATTGATGGTGAGCTGTTCAATCTAGCAGTTACGATGAGGTATTACTCTCGGATATAAAGGATAGTTGTGTCATTTTTGAACATGTGGTTTATTTCTAACTAAAAATAGAGTTTGTATTGGGGATCAGAAGCACACCTGTACTAAGGATACCTGTGTGGGATATTATTAATTTATCTTCTGGCCTGTTTTCCTTCCTAAAGATCACTAACGTAAGAAAGAGACCTTTGAAGACTATGTAGACTCAGAACTATGTGCAAATTGTGCTTGGTATAAAGTCTTCATTAGGAACAAGCTTTCCTCTGTTAGTTAAGGTTTGAGAGAATGCATTTTATAAAAGGAATGCCCCTATAGACGTGAGAATATACCAGCAAAATAAAAACTAAATTATAGTACAAGGGAGTATCACTAACTTATGCTATTCTTCTCTTCTTAGACATCCACCACTTGCCATTGTCTGATACAGAAAATTAGAAATATTTAATCTGCATTTGTACTGCCATTCCTGTTCTTGTCTTAGTTAATGGTAACTAATGGGACAAATTTTTTATTGATCATTACTTAGAGCTATTGAAAAAGACAGTGGTAGAGTAATGATTTAGATATGAAACAAAGTACTTTTGTTGAATGAGCACTATGAACTATTATAGTTACAAGCAGCAGTATTTTTTATTTTAAAAAAAGAAATTAGCTCTCATTATAGTTTTCCTGCTTTCAGCTGAGATGGAGTTAACTTTCTTCACTTTAGGTGCTTACATTAGGAGGAATGGACTACAGGTCATGCCCCTTGGCAAAGAAATGTCTAAATTAGGTGGACTGAACGCCATCTTAAACTTTAGTCATTCCTGTCCTAGTTTTGGCTGGGTCAGACTTCACTTTCTTCATAGCAGCTGGTAAGAGGCTATGATTTGGATTTGTGCTGAGAAGAAGGCTGACAACATACTGATGTTGCTGCCAGGACAGTCAAGGACTTTTCAGCTTCTCTGCTGTGCCAGCGTCTGCAGGTGCAGGAAAAACTAGGAGGGAGCATAGTCCACAAATACTGGCTTAGGATTTGACCTTAGGTTTAGGACTGAGACCCAAAATGGCCGATGGTATATTCCATATCATGCACGTCATGCCCAGTATATAGGTGAAGCTCTGTCTGAAGTGCTCTCTCTTGCTCCTGGTTGTCTCCCTCTGGGTTGCCCCTGTCTCAGGGTTGTCTCGGTGTCTTGGACACTCGGGCTCTTATCTCCTTTCCAGGATTCTGGTTTTGGGACTGTCCCTGCATCAGGATTGTCATCCGGGAACAGGCTGAGTCTTGGTCTTAGGATCGTGAGCAGTATTACTGCGTATCACTCGTTTGTATATTTGTATATATTACTATTTTAATCATCATTATTATTATTTCCAATATCATTGTAGCTTAGTTATGACATAGTTCTTATCCCAACCCATGAGTCTCTTTTCCCTTCACCCTTTTAATTTTCTTCCCCATTCCCCAGGAGGGGGGAGGGTGAGTGACTGGTGTTGACTGTTTTGCTGCCAGCCAGGGTAAAACTATAGCAATAGCTGTCACTCTTTGATTGTTATTGATTGACAACTGGACAGCTATTTGATTTATATGCTGAGTTCACTTTTTTGGTAAACTATTTACTAAATTATGACTAAACCATCAATGGACAACCTCAATATTCTTGCCTAAATAGCTCTAACAAACATAGAAATACAGGGCTGGGACCTTACATGGTCATCTTAGTTCATTTCACTAATGCAACACTTTAATATGAAGGAAATATATAAAAAAAGAAATTTATACAGCATTAGTTTTTGCCAAATTTTCCACACAGGATGACAGTGGATGACACTAGTAATGTATCGTCAATAAATCTGGGGCTGAGGACCTGAATGTTGTAGCTTGAATATGGCTCAGAAAAGACTGGAAATGTGAGGAAGAATCTCTTTTTCTTGGGATTACCAAAGATTAGTCTGATCTATTTAATGGTCCTTCATTTAAGTTAGTTTTAACTCTCTGAAAAGCAGTTGCTTCTCTGAAAAGGAGCCTTATCTTCAGCATGCACTGAGCTACCTTTAGCTGCGGCTTCCATACCTAGACCTGCCTTCTACCTTCCCATCTCAACGTGCTTAAGATATTCTGCATTAATATGTTGTAAGAATTCATTAGCATTTCAGTTCTGACTGCTTTTGGTACACATAACAAAGGAATGGGTGGTATTTTGCTTTAAAGTGTCAACACATTTGTACAGTTATAATAACAGAAAATAAGGTCCTATAATACATTAAATGTTTTCAGCAAACTTGAAACTACAACAAGACCAAATTCTCTATTTACAAGATTATTGTTTATAGGCTATACCAAAAGAATAAAGTTAGTTTTGTGGTTTAGAAATGCCTCAGGTCATGAAGCTCTAACGTGGCAGAAAGACACAACTTAGAAGACAATTAGTACTTTGGTATCAGTCTTTCTACAGAAACAGAACAAGAGGGAGATTTGTATGTGCTTCAAGGTAGTGGAATATGAATTGCACAATAGCACAGACTTTTAGTATGATTGCTTATGACTGTAATGTAATAGGGGAAATGAAACTTTGGCATAAGTAATCATGTTTCGTAATTGCAAGCTCAGTGACACCACGGAAAGATTTATGGAGTAGGAAAGGCATTAGCTGGATCAATACAATCCTCTAGGCCCAACGGTATTATCTTCTCTAGTTCCTTCTTCTAAGAGTACTAATTGTACCCCAGTTCCTCATGGATTTAAGGCTTATATTCTGCTGAGGAGTGGTCTACGAAAAATTATTGAAGAGAAAAAAAGAAGCACAATGAAACCTAGATAAACCCACATCTGCTAATTGATTTTTGTTTTAAACCTGATTTCAGACTCTAGCACTATGACTACAGTGTTCAAGTTCTGTTACCAGAAATCTTTGAGTCTCACTATCAGCACCTGGCAGGTAGCTGGAAATGTGCAAAGACAGATTTCAAAGTGGACAGCAATTTCTCCTGGAAGAGTTAAAAATACGTATAGTGCAAGGTGGACTGATTACTCTGTACTTTATTCCATGCATTTGTGCAGTAATTCCAAGACTTTAACACCAGCCCACTGCTTCTTGTAAGGCAATAGCTTTAATAGACAACAGAAGATTGTTTCCTCTCCGGATAGCTCTATATTACCGAGAAATTAAAGACCATTTTTGTGATATGAAAAAAACTAAATTCCAGGCTAATGTCTGAATTAACATAAAGTACCTCCCAAAGCTGTAGCTTCTAACCTCTTTTTGACCCTGCTTTTACTGAAGGTGTATCTTTTTTTCTCCAAGAAAAAAGGTAGCTAAATATATTCTATTCTTTTCAGCAGCATACAAATTTGAGGAAGACGAATTCCCAGTATACAGAAGGGCATGATTTTTCAAAGCACAGAACAGGATCAGGCTTACTAAATACTTTCTTCTAACCATTTTTTGCAGTTATACAAAGTTTTACAAGATCTTACCCAAAATTAGGTAGAACTTTTAATAAACCATTATTTTAAGAGACTAATTCAGTTGGTATAAGACTACTTGTCCAGAAAAATTTTAAAGGTTTTTCAGTAGACTAGAACTAATAAGGTCTCTTTTGAACCCCTTCAGAGCATGGGACCTATCGAAAAGATAGCCCTCATGACAATTTCTGAGGCACTGTATAGAGTGCAGGAAAATGCGTATCAGTCCAAACAGAGTCAATAAATCAGTACTTTGATGGAGAAGAAGTATTTTGTAGAAAATTTGTTACAGTAAATGGGATTTATTTTGCAGACTGTTGTCTGTAAAAAAACATTGCAATTGGAAAGAAAATTTAAAAAACATTACTAAAAAAGGTCTGAGTTCAACATGGTATATTCTCATTACTGCTCTTACTGCCTTGGGAAAGGATTGATTTCAAAGCAATTAGGGTCCTCATTGGCTCACAGTGGCATGAGCTAGTCAGCTAATAACCCAGTACTGTCATACTCTTTTTTTTTTTTTTTTACATTTCTGTAGTTGGTGTCTTTTTGCATCCTAAACACCAGCTTCCTTATAGACACCAATTAAGCTTTGGGGGTTTGTCTAATTTCTGAAAAGATAAGGTAGTTCTTTTAAGAGAACTTTGTCTTTAGAGAAAATCAAATGTATACTTCACTTTTTTAAAGCAGTGATTTAGTTGTGGCAGTGAAGATTTATATTAATGCAGCAGTGAGATCTGAATTTTGAGTGGGATTGAATCTCTCAATCTAACCTGTTAAGAGGGAAAAATTAGTACAATTTTAACTCAAGAAGTCCATTGGGGACAGTGGGATTTTAAACATATTTTGCATGTGAAATGCATCCTTTTGCTGAGGGAACAATTAAAAGTGATTTTTCAGCTATTTTCTTTTCCTTCTTATTTTTCAAAGTTCCTTTTGTTCATTTACTACCATCCCATATACGCTGAGCTTCAGACACCAATACACATCCCAATATAGTCATGGCTCTTTGTTATAATTAATCTCACACAGTTAATCCCCTTAATCAGTTCACTATTCAGTTCTCAGCTGGGGATTAGCCCACAGCAGTTCTCTAAATCATCAGCTGATTTCTCACTCCAGTGCAGCCATGCATCACCAGCTGCACTCTGTGTGGACTGTTGGATAGTTAAAGTTCCAGTCAGAAAAATGGGTCCCTGTGAAATATGACCAGGAAAACATGACTTTAGGAAGGAGGAAAAGTCTGCTTCTGCTCTTTCCTCCCTTCCCTGTCCTGTCATCTACCTACTGGGTTTCTGCGTTTCGGAGGAGATGAGCATCTCTCTGTGGAAGCAAACAAAGCTTTCTAGCTCTAACAAGGACTTGAGAAAGAATTTGAGGAAGATTCATTGTCTCCTATCAGCATGTCTCGTTCCTTTGCTCTAGTGAACCTGTTCTTCCCTCATGTGAACCATTCACAGTAAGTTTGCTCCTTGTCACGTTTAACTTTCCTACTGAAGCAGGTCAAATTCCTCAAGCATTTTGTGTGAATATGCACATGCATGCACGTACGCTAAAACCTTTCAGTCACATGGGATTGGAAAACTGGTGAAAAGTGAGCAAGAAGCAGAAGAGGAGAGCCCAGGATCCTTGCAACTGGGCTTCCAAGGTGGGAAAGGGGGTTTCTGTGCATCGCAGACGCTGGCTGAGCTGTGCGTGTTGAAGGGCACACAGCCAGACTGGATGCACTGAAGGGCACGGTACATAGCGCAGAAGACAGTGGTCTTAGGAAACGTAGTCTTGTGAGGCAATATCCAGCGATAAACAAACTGACTGACCTTGCAGTAGTACAAAAGGTTTAAGAGATTCAGGACCTTGCAAACAAAGCCACAGTATAATGTCTCATCCTAAAATGACAGAATTTTCAGAAATATTTCAAAGGATACTCATGCCTTCCACATCAATTATGCTGCAGTCTTGTTCTGTTTAATTACCAAGGGTCACTCCAGTGGTTAAATAGTTCCTTAGCTGCCTAATTATTTAATAGGAAAAATTAATAAAGAAATTTTATTCGATTTAAGATTACAAGGAGAAAAAAAAATCAATTATTCTTAATTCAATAGTTATTTACTTAGCAGTAATTTAAGAGTTTTGTAAATGTTGTTAGGCTTCAGAGTCAGTTTGTTTGGGTTAATTGAATACTTTCAATTAAGACAGCTGAACCCAATCCTCATAACTTTAAACACAGCCCCAAAGGCAGCACTTGGCTAAAAGAAGTTCAAAGAAAATTAATATTTGTAGTGCAGCATATACTCTATTGGTTTGCCAGCTGAATTAGTAGTTAATAATCACACTTTAGAAAACATTGACATAAGTTTAATTCCCTTTTTTGGATGAGGTTACTAGTCAAATTAATTGGTACCAGTCCCTTAGAAGGGCAAAAACAGTAGCTTCATTATTTATAACAGCATTTCACAGAGATAACTCTAAATACATGCAAAGATTATACTCTCAGAAAGCGTATGTTTCACTACTGTAGCATGATAAAATTCTGTTACACTTCTTCAGAAGACATGTCAGTAATATCTGTTTGCAAACAAAAATGCTGTTTCCTACAGCAAGAATTCAAGATATGCCAAACAAGTAAAACTTGAAATATTTCCCAAAAATTTTTTATTACTTACATTATCTTATCCTCCTTATTTGATTTCCATAAATACAATTTGAAATGAATTTTTTTTTCTTGCAAAAATGTTCAGGAAACAAACTTTGTGACGGCTCGTGAAAGGTGCTCAGAAGCCACAATGAAACATCGTGTGATTGAGTCTGAAAGGGAAGAGACAGTAGTTGCAAGAGGAACACAAGAGAGATACAGGGATAAAGAGTGAGGCTATGAAAATGCTGCTGTCTGGAAATGTTTATATTTAGCCCATCAATACAGAATATTATAGCATGTCTCAAAGTCACACCCTTTGGAGACCTGGAGGACAGTGAAACAGGCCTTAGCCACAAAACACTTCTGTTTTGTAAATAAATTTTTTGTTTCCTCCGTGCAGAGACTATCTTCTAGTTTGTGTTTTTTTTTTTTTTCTGTGGTGTCACATTAATGTCAGTGCACACCCTTTGAAATCCTGAGGATCCCGTATACCTGAATAGCACTCCGCAAGTTAACTGCTGGGTTCCTAACTATTCTGCTCCTTATGTACTGATTCACACTCGGCTCAACAAAAAATTCTTTAGTTCTGTAAACTTTGAAGACAGGAGAGACCCTTAGGTCACCTAACCTGTCCTGCAGATTTAGAATAATAGAATTTAAAGAATTGCATTCAGATATTTCCCTTTGATAACTAATAACTGGTGTTTGATTGAGGCATGGGCATGCTGTGAATTCAAGAAAATCCACTTCTGCCATGAAAACATTAAGATACTTTGGATCCAACATTTTCCCTGATGTTCCTTGTAACTACTGATCACCTTTACAATTTAAAATGTCCAGTATTTTTCATTTTAATTCAATACCATGAGTTTCTTATTATCTTTGTATTTCAGATAAAAGACACACTTTGTACACAGTCTTTTCTGCCTATGAAGATTTTAAAATAAGAATCAGATCACCCCTCGGTCTTTTATCCACAACACATAAAGAATGAGTTTATATGATCCCTGAATTATTTAAGAATTTAGTTTGAAAGGAACCACTGCAGCACATTTAGTTCAACTATCTCCTCAAAACAGGGGTATCATCTTCAATAGTGCTGATCAGATTGGTCAGAGCTTATACAGCCAGGTTTTGAGTATCCTGAAGGACAAACATTCCACAACTTATCCTGGCAGCCTGTTTCAGTGTTTGCTCATTCTTACAGTGAATTTGTTTTTTAATTCCTACTTTGGAATTCCTTTTGCTGCAAGTGTGGAAGTTCTGCAACTCCCTCCTTTTAAGGCATTCTCTCTAGCTCTGAAATCATGTTTTAGATTACTTTTTACACTTTCTCTGATTCTCAAGAACTTTTTAAAAAATTCTGGTCACTAGAACACTGATGTTCTATTACTTAGATCACCAGTGTTGTAGATGTTGTTAAATCACTGAACTGCCTGCATCCTTCCTGTCTGCATCCTTCTTTTTTCCTTTATGTCACCATAGATGCATTTGTTGTGTTTTGGGACCACTATGATTGTCATATCATTTGAGTCATTGTTTTTTGGGGTACATAACCCATAACACATAACAGTCTGCAGTCACTGGCCTTAGATGTATAGCTTTGGCTCTTTGAAAACGCATTTTGTTTGAAGGCTTCCAGTTGTTGAAAAAAATCTGGGATGGTTCAATATGGCCACATAGGTTCATCATTATTTTTCAGTTTATTAAGTTATTTCATCAACACTATTTTGATATACATTTTATTTTCAAATATTTACTGTTATAATTTTAAAGTGTTAATTTAATACTGCAATGTCATGGGGTGTAAAGTCAAATACCTTACAAAACCCCTTTACATCTATGTAACTGCCGTCATAACTATTACTGTTACAAAATACAGTATACCGTTTTTTCTAAGACCTGCTTTCACTAAAACCATGATGACTGACATTAATGATATTCATATAATTTCATTCTTTATTGACTAAAACCTGAATCAGTATTTTCAATATTTTTATTTAGTCTGATGTCAGACTAAGTAACTTATAATAATAATTACAAGAGTTGATTTTAAATAGTCATATTTGTATTTGTGCTGTCTTCTGAAATTTACCTATTCACTTGTGACCTAACTATGGAAATGATTATGCAAATATTGCCAACACATATTGCTTTCCATGTTACTGTAATTTGTGGGTGTCTACTTTTTGTAACTATAACTGAAAACTGATATATGATCTTTCCAATACTATAAAATGCATAAGGTATTAAAATAATTCTATAGCTATTCAGACTGTTACTTTTGAAAAATACTTGGCTATGATAATATGATGCTGAATATAAATATTTTAATCAAATTCAGTTAAGTAAAAGGTACATACTTCAGCTTATCTGTTAGATGGCATGATTGCGTGATTGTATGATTGCATGATACATATTACACAAGTACCAATACTAACAGGAACCTTGGTATCACTGAATAC
The DNA here is from genome assembly GCF_000699245.1 of Pterocles gutturalis. Taxonomy (NCBI): domain Eukaryota; kingdom Metazoa; phylum Chordata; class Aves; order Pterocliformes; family Pteroclidae; genus Pterocles; species Pterocles gutturalis. Next base: position 33,890 of record NW_010138034.1, on the reverse strand, counting down.
TTTATAAACTGAGTTGTGACACAATATGAACTAGTTAGTGATACAAAACAGAATGCAATTTTGCTTAGTTTATAATTTGATATTCACAGTCCACATTCAGTTCTACAACTTGAACATACGTTACTGAAGAATTAAGCAGTAAAAAATATTAAACTAATCTGCAATGAAATAAAAAAAATGGCTATTTTTTACATTAAACATTTTAATATATATTTATTAATGGTTATAAGGACTCCAATATAAAGACACAAAAGCTCAAAAGTATAAATTTGAGTGCCTGCAAGATACTAGTACTTCAGAAAAGTTTTAATTGACAGGAAAAATCTTAGAGACATTTGAGTATTTCCCCATGGTAGTTATTTCTTAAACAGCTTTCTGGTTTTTATCATCAGTGAAATCAAAGCAGAAGTGGGTTAAAAAAGAGAAAATTATCTTTGCAGTGTCAATGCATAGAGTTTTATCTTTACGTGTGGAGAACAAATGCCAGTTTGGGTGCTTTATGGTCCCAAATAATATAAAAAATTAATATTCTTCAGTCATTCAGGAACAGCAGAAGTCCTGGTTCTGTGGTTCTCTACTTTTTAGTGACAACCCTGGCATCATGCGAAGAACTGGCAAGAACTCATGGAATGAGTCTGGTTCAGCTAAGAATGAAAAACAAAATGAGTGAGAAAAGGGAAATAGGAAAATAATGTATTTTCAGAGCTTACAAAGAGTTCTTCC